>NW_027514758.1:0-128650 GCF_048772815.1 Callospermophilus lateralis | reverse complement strand
TTGGAGTTGAACCAGCTGACTGAAATAGGAGAAGGTGGCTCCACATGAAGCCAACACAATTGGAACCCCTGGTCTGGTGGATGCTATACCCCTTCCTTGGCATGACGAGGTGCAGAGCCCACATTCTCTAAATTCCATACCATATGAATTCTTTCCATGTGTAGTTTACCTCATAACTTTCAAATTTTGCTATTAGTAGTCTCTTGAATTTATTTTTAAAAAGTGCTAGGATTTTCAACAGGCTTCTGATAATCTATTACCTGGGGAGAAATAAAAAAAAAAATAAATGCATGAGAGTATATTCTGTGAAAACTCCAAGGGCAGATAAAACATTTGCCTTTTATCTTTCCTTTTCCATAAATAAAATTACTGTGTTTAGGATACAGCAATTTTGTTCTTGAATACCTTTTGGGAAAGTGTATGTGATTTGAAAATTCTATGAATGAAAAAAAAAAACACAGAAGAAGAAAAACAACCCTGAAGCTTTAGTTAATTATTCTACATTACCTGTTAGGTGCAGAATTAGTTGATTAAAAGTAATGAGACAAATATATAGATTCTGTTGCTCAAGATCTGATAGTCAGCTGGTGAGTTCTTTCTTGTAACTAAATCTGACTTACCTATAGCCCTTCAACTGGGACACATTAAAATACAACTTCAGATACATTAGATTATGTTGGAAAATGATATACAAGCCCTAATTTGCTGTAAGTCTATTCATGCATACTTATTCTCATCTTTAAATATTTGATGGTCCTCATTTGACTGACAATTTACTTTCAAAAAGACCATTGGTCTCCTAGGACCAATGACTCACTCAGTCATCCTGCTTTGTGTTAGATCTGTCCTTGAATCAAGTTCCTAAGATTCCCTCCCCAATCCAGTCCAGGTGGTCACTTCTTCCATCTCATGCTATGAAACAAGAACCAGAATCACTTGACCAATGTCCTCCACTGGACAAGGGATTTGACAATTACTAGCAAGCAGGATGTGGGTTTACTCTTTCTTTCTATTTGTTTCTTAGAGGATAAGTCATATTTTCCATAATCATAAAGCTGAAGATCCAGAATCCTGGCCATGGACAGTAATGGAAACATAGTAAGGAATGCATGCTTTCGGCTCTTCTGTGATAACTTGGCAATTAGCTGCCAGGTAGACAAATCTTCACATCCTATGTTGTGAGGTAGGGAAGTAGCTGGTACATATGTCTCTATTAATGCTCTTACAAAACCCTGAAAAGAGAAAAAAATACTTGCCTATTTATATTCTCAGTTTCACTATCCAGTATGAGGTACAGTAAAAAACAATCCCTCTCTCTCTTCCTCCTCCTCCCTCCCTCCCTCCTTTCCTCCCCATCCACCCTTACACTCCATATATGCACATATGCACATATGTACACACACACACACACACACACACACACACGCACCCTGGCAGGACTACCATCCTACTTTGGCCTGTAGAATTTTTACTCATTAGTCATTCTCAGATCCTCTTATTTGATTCAGACAAATAATGTTTATTCTGTGCCTTTTAAGATTTAAGAGAACCCCAAGGACAGGAAGATGTACCTAACACAGACTCTAAAGATTTAATATACCTAATGTGGAAAGTAAAATTTTTTATTTCCTTCTTTGGCTACTGCTAGATATCTTTCTTTTTTTTTCTTTATAGGTCTTCATTCTATCTCTTCCCTTTGTGGTATTTCCTGTCCCGAGTAAAGCTGCAGTTCCTACATATCATACATGCCTGGCCATTTGGTAATTCTTTTTAAACAAGACAGTTTCTTCTGCACTTGTTATTTTTTAGCTAATATACATACATTTTTAGCAACATGGAGATAATTAAAAGAAAATTTTGATTAATTGAAGGCTAGCCCTTTGAAAAAAATGTAACACTGTGTTAAAAAATCATTATTGTTTAAATATAACAATATTTCAAATCCCTGATCTTCTTTCCCACCCCACCATTGATCCTGAGTCTTAATGATGTCATAATATATAGAACTTTTAACGAAATATATTCCAAATTGATTTACATGTGCAAATACTTTAAAATATCAAGGCTATGAAAAATGCTCTGTCTTCAATACTAAATGAAGTCCTGGGTCACTATCAAAGACATCTCAGACGTAATTCTTTTGTGTGTGTGTGATTGGAGATTAAACCCAGGGGTTCTCTACCATTGAGCTACATCCAGAGCCATTATATGATGAGACAGGCTCTCCTTGAGTTGCCCAGGCTGGCCTCCAACTTGCAATTCTCCTACCTCAGCCTCTGGAATTGCTAGGATTACTGGATTGTGCCATGGTGCCTGACCTAGTAGTACATGTTGAGGATTACTTTATTCTGTAGTTTGACAAAAAATAAAACAAAACTAGTCACTCTAAAAATGATAGTCAGAAAAGGTATAAACCTGGAAACAAAGTTGACAAAAGAATGTTACAAACCCAAAATATAAGAATTTCTTAAACCTCTCTGTCCCTGAGGTCTTGTTCTTTGATGTGTATCTAAGTCATTTTTTCTCTATGACTAAATCACTCTTTGGTCACAGACCAGAAAAACCAACACTGGGAAGTATTCATCCGGGAGACACAAAATATTGGAGTTTGGGAATGGCTTTTCCCCCTCTTTTTCAAAAAAGAAACTATCTTAAGCTATCCATCTAGGGCAAAAAAAAAAAAATCTGTCATCCATTATCAAAATGACTTCTTTAAGAGCCATTTAACGAGATTCATTAATTTAAGGAGATTAAAACAGTCTGTGTTAAAGGACATTTTGACAGAAAAAAATAGGTTATAATAAAAGCTGAAAATCAGCACTCTCTTCTTATCAAAGATGATGCAGAACTCTTAACAAAGTCTTCCTTCAAAGAGAAATTCAAGATCTGATTCAATTATTAGAAGTCTTGAAATAAAACAGAAAATAAAGTTTGTGAGAGTTCAAAGTGCCAAATGTACTAGTGACAAGAACATAAAATGTCTTGTGTTTCCTTATGGAGATTTTTAAAACAAAATGGCAAGGTCAAAGATGGAGAAGTAAACCCACCACATTTAGCAATGGACTCTAAAGGTTTAATATATCTAACATGGAATGTAAAATTTTTTTATGTCCTCCTTTGGCTACTGCTAGACATCTTTCTTTTTCTTGTTTCTCTTTATAGGTCTTTGTTCTATCTCTTCCCACCTGGCCCAGAAACAAAGCTAACTTTTAATAACCAGGAAACTACCTTTTCTGTTCCTAGTTAATTTGGAAGCAGTGGTTTTTCTTAAGTTAGGAGTGCATCATTTTATCTGTAAGACATATATTATGAGGATGCCTTAGTAGAATGCATTCACTTTCTTAAAGCAGTGATATGTATTCTTTCTCTTACATATAGTACATGATGAGGAAATATATTAAATATATCATGATGGACTGCCCAGCTGGGACAAAGAGTGATTTTACATGAGGTATTAATGGAAATCAATGCATGAAATTAAAAAAGGGAGTATAGAGAAATGTGGGTATTTATACTCAACCCGAAAACATACACTCATATGTATGTAACCCCATTACATACCCTGGGACATACAATGAGCCCATTAAATGAACTCTGAGAATATAATCAGTAGAAATGACCAAGTCCCTCTATATTTGCTGGCCTCAGTCATTGGCCAGGGCTACCCAGAGGGACATGGTGTTTTGACAGGGAAGCTGAAGGGGATTCAGAAGGCACTAGAAACTATAGCAGGTCAGCTGACTCTACTTCTGGACTCTGAATGGAAAGTCCTCCTGTGAAGGGAAGTCTGAGCAGCCCAAATCCACCCACCGCTGCTACTAAATCTTTTCTCTTCTTAAGGTTCATGCATGATACTTTTAACAATCTGAAAAATATTATTATTCATTTCTTTATATAAGTGTGTGTGTGTAATTTATTAATTTATTTTATTTACTGTCGATATTTTATGAACATTTTCTCAAATATGGCCTGATTTATTTCAAGGGCAATTTGAAGTCTAGGGTCTCTTTTTATTATACTTTTAGTAGTCATTTGCTCTTTCACACATTTTATTCACCTTCTCTTTCAGGAGAACATATTGAAATAATATTTTCAAAAAATATGTGTAGAATGGAAACTTTTTGTAGCAATAATTTCTGGACATGTATCTTCGATTGTTCAGTGTTCTGATTTCAAAACTTTTTCACTCTTTGTTATTCATTGTACTAGTCAAAAGTCAAGTTTTTCTAAAATAATAATAATAATAAATAATTTTATTTTTATTACTGTTTGGTACTAGGGATTGAACTAAAGAGCACTTAACCACTGAGCCACATCTCCAGCCCTTTTTAATTTATTTTTATGTAGACGCAGTTTCTCACTAAGTTGCTAAGGGGCCTTGCTAAATTGCTGAGGCTGACTTTGAACTTGTGATCCACTTGCCTCTGGCTTCTAAACCGCTGGGATTAAAGGTGTCCCACCATGCCCAGCAAAAATTAACCTTTTTGAAAATTTTGAGATAATTTCATGTTCACATGCATACTTGTAAGAAATAATTCCAAGAATCCCTTTGTATACTTTACCAGGATTCTCCCAATTCTAGCATCTTGCAAAACTACAGTACAATATTACAATCAGGTTGTGGCTGTTGGTACCTACATTCAAGAGACAACACTATTTCCCCACAGCAAGAATCCCTAGTCCTGCCCTTCTATGGCTACAGTCACCTCTCTCTCACAGCCCCTGTTGCTAGGTCATGGCAATCAATAGTCTGTTCTCCATTTCTGTAATTTTGTCATCTTGATGATACTTTATAACTGAAATCCTACAAAAAAAATTAAATGGCATCCTACAATGTGTTAATTGTGGGGGTTGCTGTTTTCACTCAGCACAGTTCCTTTTGAGATTCATCCAAGTTGTAGGATTCATCAATAGTTTTTTTTTTCTTTTTAAAATCTAGGGTAGCATTTCTTAGTATGAGTGTACCATAGTTTGCTTAAGCTTTCACCAATTGAAGGACATTCTGGTTGCTTCCAGTTCTTGGATTTGTCAAATAAACCTGCTATGAATCCATGCACAGATTTTGGGATGAATATAAGTTTTCATTTTTCCAGGGATATATCTATAAGTGTAGGTTGGTGTGATTCTGGCTAGTTAAGTATGTAACAAGCTGTCATTTTACCTCCTACCCTCCATGTATAAGTGACCTATATTCTCCATAATTTTCTCAGCATTTGGTTATGTCATTGTCTTTTATTTAGCTTTTCTGATAAGGGGAACAGTGGAATCTTACAGTGGCTTGAATTTGCATTTTTTCTGGTGGCTAATAATGTTGAACTTTGTTTTTATGTGTTTATCTGACCACTGCGTATCCTCCTTGGTGAAGTGTTGTCCACCTGTTTTTCCTGTGTTCTAACTGGATCACTTGTGTGTATATGATTATTTTATTTTCTGTTTAGTTTTCAAATATATTTTAATCCTTTCATGTATATGTGGTTTGTAAATATCCTCTCACAGTCTGTCACTTGTCTTTTCATCCTCTTAATAGGGTTTTTTTTGGAAAGCAAACTTTTTTATGCTGATTGACATCCAGTTTATCCCTTTTTCCCCCTCCATGGATTGTCCTTTCATTCTCAAGTCTAAGAAACTTCACCTAGCTCTGAACATGTTTTTTCTTTGAGGCTCTTATTTTCTAATAGAATTGCAATTGTGCGTTTAAATTTTACATTTAATTCTGTGATACAGTTTGAGTTAATTTTTGTATAAGGTGTGAGCTTACATTAGGTTGAAGTTTATGTTCTTGGCTTACAGATGTCCAATTGTTCCCGGATCATTTTTGGAAAGGTTCTGCTTTCTCCATTGAAATATTTGTGCCTTTCTCAAAAATTCCTTAGCCATATCTGTGTAGAACACACGACTTTATATCACACTGTTGTGTACAATTACAATGCACCAATAAAATATATGAGGAGGAATTCTTGTCTACATTTTACGTGTTAGAAAATATGAGAGGTGTCCAGGCAGCTGATCAGCGCAGCATCACTTTCAAACCCTGTTCATCTGAGCCAAAGGATTTTTCTTCTCACTACATAAGTGTCTGTGTCTCATCCTTCTTTCAAGCCCTATAGTGATTTGCACACAATATATGCTCAAAATTAAAAAAAAAAAAAACAGTGCCTGAATCTATGTTTGATTCAGACTACCTACAGAACTTTGGATTTCTTAATTGGTAAAAGGTGGTAGAGGAGCCTCAATACTTCTATCTAGTTCCATGCATTACAAGTTTAAATATCTGCAGAGGGCATCCAGTTTCAGAAAATTTCCTTCATTTCCTTGACTGATCTCTCTTTGGGGTTGCTTCACAACTCAGCTGCTTGGCTCTTGGCCATCTTAAGGGCAAATGATTAGAATAAAGGTGAGATTGACCAATTCTGAAAAAGTGGGATGTCTAGAGTCACTAATTGAATGAATTAATTGTATTTTATTGTGCGACCAAAAGTTGAGTCATATTTTTCTTTGCTCATCCACACATGCTTCTAGTTTAAGATAAATATTACAAAGGGAGGAATGTTAATTATCTTTGAATTTCACTAGATCATCTGCCTCAGAATTCCTGGTTAAAAATAAAGATTCAGTGGTTCTACCCAAGACCACCTAATCTAAATAATCTCCATAAATATATAGCACAGGTTTTTTTTAGGATAATATTTGAGAAGTAGAATCCCTCAGAAACAGTTCATGAAAGTAAGGCATCTGGATTAGTTCCTGATATAAAATACTTCACTAATGAGATAGATGTAAAAATATTTATACCATATAGATCCAAGGTTTGTGTTGCTGTTGTTCTAGTGGTTTTGGCAATAAGATAGCTAATTTCTTCAGAACACTTTGTTATGTAATACATATTTGATCTGGAGACCAATGCTGCAAATTCAAAGAGCGAAGAATATGAATTTAAAAGCGTTTATGAACTATCATTTTCTATGATAACTCAGCCTATTTAACCAGACAGGTGCACGGAGAGTCAATTTCCCATTCTTACTGTCTTTGGTAAAATATTAAATTCTTCTATGCAATTTGCTACAAACTACCAATAAGCATAAATATTGATCCAGAATAAGAAAATATATAAACAAAAACAGCTTTGGTCTCACAATAATAAGCCATCACTTTTTGCCTATTGGAAG
The DNA here is from genome assembly GCF_048772815.1 of Callospermophilus lateralis. Lineage (NCBI taxonomy): Eukaryota > Metazoa > Chordata > Mammalia > Rodentia > Sciuridae > Callospermophilus > Callospermophilus lateralis. The sequence continues at coordinate 121,484 of NW_027514758.1, read as the reverse complement.
TATGTATTTGTTCAGATGATTCTTTTATCCAAAGATTGAAGCTACTAGCAAATATAAATAGCATGAGGTACTGAGAAAACTGTAAGTCATTAAATTGCTCTCAATTCCACTAACTAGAAGTGACCATTGCTTGAAAAACACAAAACAGAACAGATGCTCAATTTTTACCAAGTTTAGGCTATAACTTTTGTGTATACTAATGTATATGTTATGAATAAATTTATGTTATGGTTTTATATTTCTATTTAATTTATACTGTCATTTCCTAAATTTACATCCCAATCTTTACATGTTCATAGATATATAGATGGTAAATTCCTGTTCTACATTTGTCTTTTTGTATATCAGTAAGGTGTTAACATTTTTGAATAAGTTAACATTTCTCAACATTTTCAGTTGCCTTTCACATATATTCAGATATGCCATCTGAATTGGAGATTTGATCAACAGCTACTTCCTTGACTATGGATGAACTATTCTTGGTAAAAATCCTGTTTTGGGGTTGTGGGTGCAGTTGCTATGCTAATGAAGTCCTACTTTACCTTCCAACCCACTATAGATAGATATATCTTTCCAACTACTCATACAATCTTTAGAATGTCCTCAAAATCACAAAGATGTGTCTAGCAGTAAGTTAATTATTAGAGATAACTTAAATATTTAATTTTGGGGGGGAGATCTGTTGTGTGCAAGGTCTCCAAGGACAAGACGTCTTTATATAACACTGTAAGAGATTTACAGACTAGCTACTCAAAGAAGATACCTACAGATGGAGACAGAAAAAAGTGAGAGTACAATGCTTGCCTTACGTGGTTATGTAAGTGCAAATACTATTCAAATGTAAAACAACTAGATTAAAATAGGTTATTGAAGATATCTAAGAAAAATATGATGACTGCCTTTCAGTCAACATCTCCATCTTCCCATACCAGATAGCTTAGAGAAATAAGAAATGATAAGACTAGCTCTCCTTAGTTGATATGCAGAAAAGAGTATTCTATGAATGGTGATGACTCAACTTTAAATGATATTTTTGAGGGGGGGAATACCAGGGATTGAACTCAGGGGAATTTGACCACTGAGCCACATCCCCAGCTCTGTTTTGTATTTTATTTATAGACAGATATCACTGAGTTGCTTAGTGCCTTGCTTCTGCTGAGCCTGGCTTTGAACCCATGATACTCCTGCTTCAGCTGCCTGAGCTGCTGGGATCAGAGACATGTGCCACTGTGCCCAGCCTTAAATGGTATTTTCAACTCAAATATTCAGAGAAAAATGGTGTAGGCACTTCCAGGCAAGTTAATAATGTCAGCAAATGCCTGTTAGTGAAAATAAACAACTTATCTTAAGAAGACGAGGAAAATAAGTGGAGAGAGGAGCTTGAAATCACTTTGTTTTGTTTGTTTTGCTTTTCTTTTCTTCTACCAGTTCATTGTCCATCTTAGAAGTAAGCTGATGAGGTCACTGCTTTTGCAGTTTTCTTTCCATGGTTCTCAAACAAGCTTAGTCTTTCATCTTGTTGTCATTATTTTCTTGAGCTTCTTAGCTCAGCTCAACATAGAGAGTGGCATTGGCCAACAGCCAAGAGATAATATGCATGAATACAGTCAATGGAGAAGTGAGAGACACTCAAGTGAGTTAGATAGATTCAGTGTAGAAAATTGAGCCACAGCAGTTGATCATATATAAATTTCAGGTGAAAGAAAAAGTAAAAGTGAATCCTCATCCAAGCCACATGAGATTCAGTACCTCTTATCATCCTTTGTCTCCCCAAACAGGCTATAATTCTTTTTAATTGAATCTAATTCAACTTATAAATTACTTTTGGATAAAGTTGTTTCAGATTTTTTTTAATCTCCTTATACATTAATGACGAGATTTTAGGAAATTTGGATGGCATTATGTCAGGGTGAATCATTTACTACCACTCCAATTTGATTTCTTAATTCCTCAAGAGAAAAGGTCCTCCTGTATCAAAATACCTGGAGAGCAAAAACGCAAATAAATTTTAAAAAATTATATGCCATCAAGTTTTTATGATTTTTTTTATAATGACATATTAAAATGTAATCTGAGATCTTGTTTTCAGGAAAGAGTTGAAAGCTCATATTATTCATTTTTATTAATCCTAAATTTTAATTTGTCAGTACATCCTGAATCTATGCAGTTTTGTTTCCTTTTGTTTGGCCAAACAACTATGGAGATGCTATTGCCATGTAATGAGATGTGAAATACCAGAGAAGAAACTAATTTGAAGAGAAAATCATTATCTCTGTAAAGAGGCAAGCATGATCATGTTGGCTTTCCCTTCCATTTTCTTATTTGTTTCTTCTCTTTCTGAACTCTAACTACTTTTTTTAAAAGAACCTATAGTACTTATCAAATTTACTTTTTCAATGACTTGTAATTTGAGATAAGACATACATACATGTATACACACACAAACACACACAAACACACTTATAATGTTTACTCTATATCAGATACTACCTGACTACAAAGTTGGGGAGTGTAATCAAATAAATTATGGGTAAAATTTGTGAAATATAAAATGACTAGAATTGGTCAATAAACTTATAAAAAAATTAAAAGGCCCCAAAGGCATCAAGATTAGATGGCTATATGGGAAGGAAGCATAAAATGTTCAAAGCACCGATGACGCTTATCTTATAGAAACTATCACAGGATGTAAAATTAGTCAAGTGAAACATTTTTTTTCTTTTAACTATGAGACAGCATTGCTATAATATGGAAACCCAAAGCAACAGTATATGTGTGCATACTCACCCAATCATATATATATATATATATATATATATATATATATATATATATATATATATATACATACACACACACACACACACACACAAACACACCACTATCGCCAAAGTCACATAGCATCAGAAATAAACAAAAATGAATGTTGTTTATATCTGAGATTCATTTCATTTTATTTTACACACATTGATATATCATGTAAGGTATGGATCATATCTTACGCACATGAATATACAAATATCCCCACCCTATATTTTGAGCATTAGCCTTTCTCTACTGCTTTGCCCTATTTTCTTTTACGAAGACCAGTTGACCATATGTGTCTGGGTTGACTTCTTTAAAAAATTCCATAACAATAGTAGAACATCCATGAAATTGGGTTAGAGAAAGGATGTTAAAAAGATAAATTGGACTGAATTTAAATTTAGATAGAACTTTTACCCTTGAAAATATACTGTTAACAAATATGTAAGCCAGAGCAAAGTACATCCATCTGATAAACTGATTTTAACCAGGATACATAAAGAACTCTCAAAACTCAATAACAAAAAAAAATCAATAAAAAGTGTACAAAAGATTTATACATTCACCCAACAGATTATAGAGATAGCTAATTAGTCCATAAGAAGATGCTCAGCATCATTAGTCTTTATGGAAACAAAAATTAAATCACAATGAAATACCTTTTTTATGACTAAAATTTAAAAAGGTACACCATTCCAAGTGTTAGCAGGGATATGGGAAGGACTGGAAATCTGGTATACTGCTATATAACACTATAGAATGGCATAACTGCTTTTGAAACTGGTAGTTTCTTAAAATGTTAAAGTCAACCTACCCTATAATCCACCTATTTCACTCCAGGATATTTTCTTAAGAAAATGAAAGCATATATCCACCCATAATTTATATGTTAATATTTATAAATGCCTTATTTATCATAGCCAGGACCTGGAAACAATCAAAATGCTTATAAGAGGTTAAATAAATTGTGATACAGGTATGTAATGGAATAGGACTTAACTATGAAAAAGAATCTCAAGGAGACATATCTCATACTCACTGGGGGCTTATCAGTGTTGCTTACTGAGTTGTCTCTATTAAGCGTATACACATATGGGCACACTCACAGATCTATGACATGAGGTTCTCATCATCTACTTTTCATAGGCATTTTATAATTTTCCATGAATTCTACGAGAGAGTTCTTTGTAAAAGTAGTAGACAGTCACTGGGCATTTCATATATTTAAATACCTTTGGAATTAACAAAGGGAATCCTCCATTTCCACAGCTAACTTTGAGAGAGGCTGTTTTATAATCAGATAAACAGTTTTTCTACATAGTGGTCTTAGTGGTCATCTGGTCTCAGGCAAATTAATGTGCCTCCAGTAGCTTCAGCTTTCCTGCTTCCAAAGTGACTATATCAATGACTACTAGACAGGGGGCAGCATGGTCCAAATGGTTATATGGAAAGCATATCTAAGTACTTGACATAGGATGAGGCCATGAAAGAACAGCTACCTCTGAAATGTGTTTCAACCTCTCCCACGCACTCCCCCTTAAACTGACCTGCCATTCACACATTAGAAGACTCTTCACTCTCTGCACAGCTCTCAGGGATGAATGCTTCCATATGTTAATGTGTGAAATACTCCATTTGATCTCTAAGTATCCTGAACCAACCCTCTACCTGAAGGCAAATGTCTTTCTACAGCTTCCTCTTCATATTAAGAGGATGTATGTAGGGTGAACAACTATCATGTTCCAACCATTTTATATGCCCTATCATTTCTAATCTTCAAAATAAATTTCAAGCAGGTATTATCTCTGTTCAAGTAAAGACGCTGAGACTTAGCAAGGTTAAGTAATTCATTAAAGGTCACACAGCTCGTAAATAATGAAGGCGGATGTTGAATCCAATCGTCTGACTCTGAAATTCATGTTTCCTTTCCGCTATCTAATGTGACTCTTCTCAGTAAATCCCATGAAGCTCACTCCTAGGAAAATCACCTTTGGCAAAATCACCCCTTCTTTTCATTCCGAATAGTCTCCTGTGAGTTACAGTTTAATAGAGAAGGCCCAGCCTGCTGCCACTTTGCCTGAATTACATTTGCTTAAATCCTTAAGCTGAAGCAGGGGAGATGCCCTCCCACTTTGTAGCAATAGAGGTTCCAGAGCATTTTGAACATAGAATATGAGCAAAAGTAACCATTTACTATTTCTGAGCAGATATCTTCTAAGAGAAAAAGACCTTTGATTTATGAAGTTGATTTAGCCTGCCTCTGGGCTAAATGCTTACATTTCATGATTTTATGCATTCTTTTCTCCTCCTCCTCCTTTTTATGTTATTTTCAACAAAATATCCTTCACATTTATTTTTAATCAATAGCTATGAATAAGATGAAAGCAACTTTTTTTTTTTTTTGGTACCAAGGTTTGAACTCAGGGGTGCTTAACTGCTGAATCACATCCCTATCACCTTTTATATTTTATTTTGAGGCAGGGTCCTGTTAAATTACTTAGGGCTTCACTAAATTGCTGATGTTGGCTTTGAATTTGCAATCCTCCTGCCTCAGCCCCAGAACCTCTGGGATTACATGAACATGCCATCACACCCAAAATAAACTTTTAAAAGTAGTTGTGTTCACAGTTTTGTTACATTAACAAAATGTATAGTGAATCTGTCTTATTTTAATAGTAAATGACCTAATGCTAATTGGTAGGGGAGACACAAATTTTAAAAGTTCTTCAATAATGCTATGAGAGAAATAAGCCCACAACATGGTTTATCTGACATATTGACATTATATTGTGAAGATTAACAAATTAAAGTACTAGCATTAGAACATGGTGGTAACTACATTAATAGCAATTCTGAGTAATGCTGGCCAGGATCAAGGAAAAGTAAAAATGATCACAAATACACACATTTAATATGATCCAGGGAAGGGTCATGTTCAAAACCGTGAGCAATAAGCAAAATGTACACAGTGACCACTCCTAAGTCATCAATCTCAGGATTTCAGTTGAACATCGAAGGAACATTCATGCATGAAGTTAGGCATGTAACCTAAACTTAGCCTAGTATTTAAATCATTACTATGTATTAAATACTAGTGGTTCTTGGGGGACTAAAATATTGCCTAAGATACTGCCCTAAAATTGAGATCACAATCTAGGTAAAAATGTGAGTTATGGCAGTGGGGATTCCTATGCTATACCCAAGTGAGGCCTTTTAAATCAAAAGGTGAGTATAGTAGCACACACCTGTAATCCCAGTGACTTGGGAGGTTAAAGGCAGAAGGCTCACAAGTTCAAAGCCAGACTCAGCAACTTAGCGAGGCCCTGCACAATTTAGTGAGATCCTATCTCCAAAATAAAAATAATAAAAAGGCCTAGGGATATGGCTCAGTGGTTCAGTGCCCCTGGGTTCAATCCCTGGTACCAACAACAACAACAACAAAAGAAAATTAAGAAGATGTTCACAGGGATAGTGACAATTAAGCTAACTTGAAATTTTGAAATGTCAAGGCTCTACCTCCCATGACTAAGCTCAGTGGTCCCTGAATGACCCTGAACTGAAGCTAGTAGCAGTCATTGTTGGAACCCCAAGAAAGAGATCTGAGTGTGCCTCCAGTGTGATGCTAGCTATACTGAGCCTTCCTCCTTATGACTTTTTACAGACACGGGGGAGGATACCACACACCTCACAGACAGGTTAGGGCTGTACAAGTGGAAGAGCTCAGACTCGCCTTGAGAAATCCTGATTATTTGTGTCTGGACTGGGGTATACGACTCATTTCTAACAAGCATGTGAAGTCAGAATAAAGGACTTTATCAAGAGACCACATTTTGTAAAACCTGAGCTGGACACACCATGGGATAAGAGCTTACAACTGAATATTTTGGAGAAGTATTTTTCAACACCTAAAACATATCCACCCCAACTAGACACACTAAACAAGTATGACTGCAGTATTTGGATCACTTTCCCTGAGTGTTTAGAAAGCTGATGTTAATTTTTATGGTTTTTTTTAATACAGTGTTTCCCAGGGGAAAATATATGTTTTATTCATCTCTGTTCTCCCTGTAGTCCTTAAGGGTTAACACATCATCAACAATCAATAAATATTCAGTGGATGAAACTTAGGTTTCACATCTGACCTGATGTTTTAACAAAAAGCTCCCAAGGCAGTGGGCTAAGCTGGTAACCTGAACCAATCAGTGTGTACCACAACGGGGCAGCTGTCATCCATTAACTATGGGTCAGTCATGGTGCTCAGGTAATGCTGATACAAAATCAGCCCCCCAAAGAGTGGGTGGAGCTAAGGAAGCTGGGTATGAAAGAACACCTTAATATTTCCTTCTTGTGTGTCAAAACCCAAAGTTGCAGATTATCAGAAGGTACTGTGATTCTGGGAACTGAAAAGCCATTGGAGCAATAGGCTCAAATTGTAGCCAAGGGGAGAAGGGTGTCAGTCTACACTGGGCAAATGAATACTTAGGAGGGGAAAAAAAAGAAGAAGAAAATCACTTGTTCCTTGAAGTACAAAAAGAGAATACATTAGTCTGCTTTCTGTCAGTATATAAAATGCCTGAGAAAATTAATTTATAAAGAAAAAGGTTTATTTTACCTCATGGGTTTTAGAGGCTTCAGTCCACAAGAGGGCAGATGTATTGGTTTTAGGCTATCTGGTAGGGGTGCCAGAATGGCATTGACAAGGAGCATGTAGTGTAGCAAAATGATAGATGTCATGGCCAGGAGTTAAAGAAGAGAGTGAGAATTGAGACCATGGTCCACATTCCCCTTCAGGAGCATGCCATCAATGACCTCAAGACCTCCCACTGGATGCTATCTCCTCCCAACAATGCCAATCCATGAAGAAATGGTTAATGGATATTTAAGGGTCATTTTGAATCCAAGCTACAACAGTGGATACCATATACAAAAGCAAAGGCTTCTTCTTTTAAGACCAAAAGTTCTTTGGATTGTACCCAAAGAGAATCTTAAGATCTAGTGGACTTTGGCCATATAGCTAGAATCCTGGAGTCACAATCTGGGACTCAATTTTGTGCCTTGGTCAGAAGTGGCCAAAACCTACCCTGTATGGTCTGGAAGTAGACTGAGTTGAAGGTGAGGAATTCAAAACCCACTCACTGGGTCTCCCCCTAACCTTCCTTCCCCACTGGATACAGTCACTTTCATGTTAAACCTTTTTCCTTCCTTCTTTTACTTGAGATTTTCTGCTAAAGACATCTTTTCTTGATCTAAAGTATTTTCCTCCCTGGAGAGATTTGGAGAAAAAGTGAGAAGATTTGCATTACGGTATTTAATTAAAAAAAATATTTTGTAAATACAGGGAATGATAAGCCCCTCTGGTTCCTAGTGATTTCTTCAAATTCACTGCACATGTTTTTGGAGGGGTATTCATCTCAACTATATCCTCTTAAGAAAAAAAATTAATCACACAAAGATAATCATGAGAAAGAATTGCTAATTAGATGATGAAAGATGTTCATCCTTAATTTTTTTTAATTGGGGATTGGATCCAGGAGCAGTTTAGTTTGCAAATGAGCTACATCCTAGTTTTTTGTTGTTGTAATTTTTTTTTTACAACAACATGTTGCTAAGTTTCTGAGGGTCTCACTAAACTGCTGAGGCTAAACTTGAACTTGTGATCCTGCAGCCTCAACCTACTGAGTTGCTGAAATTACAGGCATATTCCACTATCTCTGGCTAGTCTTAAATTTTAAGCTGAAAATTAACCAAACAGTGGTAAACAGAGGAAAATATAAAGCTACAATTAATGTTTTACATCTGGGGACTATAGTGAAGTTTGAAAGACTGAGGTTGAATCAAGACTTCAACCACTTACGATTAGCTGTGTCACTGGGCAAGTCGCTCATCTATTTTGTGTATATATATTTTTTATATATGCATGCAGTTGCAAACTAGGGTGTCTATGAAATGGTGTGTGAGACTTAAATGAGTTAATCTGCATAAAGGATTTGGATTGGTGCCTGGCAAATTGTGTATGAAATTAGTGCCCAGTAAAGGTACCTATCCTTATTGCTTTGACAAATTAATGACTTGCTTGTTTCCAGGCACTGCTCTTTTACAAGCAGGAGTATGACTACATTCTATAACTACTTAGTCAACAGTTAGTACAATCAAAAACTTTCGTGGTGCTGGAAATTCCAAGCACCAAGGCCAGAGACAAGCAGAGGCAGCATAATTTTTATCTCTGTTCTGCTCCAATGCAACTCCCTCCTCCATGATTCTCTTGTCTATAAAATAAGGATAGGATCATTAGAACCCTACCCCATCATGGATTTGTAGAGACAATTAAAAAAGCAATTAATATTTATGCTTGGTGGTGGGTTAAATTCTTTTCATTCATTCTGTCAATTAACCATTAGCCTTCTTCTCTAGTCATTGGTGTTACTCCCATTTTAATGATGTGAGAGCTGAGGCTTGAAGTGTTTTGAATGTTTCCCAGTCATACACACTTAACAATCAGCAGAATTCAAGTCAAACACTGCCTTAGTCCAAATACATCTTGTGTGCATAACCACAGAATTATAGCCAAATGGTAGGGCATAGGTAGCTTTGGAAGAGATTCAGCTGGTCAGTCACCTTTGGTTATTGATATGAAGTCATACAATAAATTCAGCAGATCAGTTCATGTGCTAGGTCCTGGCCTGCTTGTCCCTTAATCTGAAAGAGATGAATGATAACTTCACTGAGAGGGTAGATTCATCTTTCCCAGTAGTACCATTGCAGGAGGAGTTCAAGATTTCTGTCCTTTTTAATAGTGCTTACCATGGAGCTCTGAGAGAGTCACCTGCCAGGCAAGCACTCTTAGCCAAGAGTGCTTGTAAGAACTGTGCATTATTAAACCAGCATCTTAAAGTAGGGGCTCCCAAATTACAGGCACTTGTTTTTATAACATTTCATCACTAGGGGGTCTGTGACTAGATATCAGCAGATATGAGTATCAAGTTAAAAGTTGACAAATATCAATAAGACTAATCAAGAAAAAAAGCAAGAACACAAAAATTAATATGAATGGAAAAGGTACTATCAAAACAACTCTACCAAGGCTAAAAATATATAAAGGTAATATTATAATTGTACGCCAACATATGTGATAGCTTACATAACATGGTCCATATTAGAGAAGAATCTGTGTGCTACTGAGAAAGTACATTCAGTTATGATTAATGAAATATTATATATATATATATATATATATATATATATATATATATATATATATATTAGTCTGTTTTTTTTAATTTTATAACTTCTTTATTTAGTTTTGTTTGGAGGATTTATCCAGTAGTGAGAGTCAAGTTAAAATTACCCAATATTATTGTGTTGTGGTCTATATGGTTTTTGAAATTGAGAAGGGTTTGTTTGATGTATATAGATTCTCCATTGTTTGGGGCATAAATATTTATCATTGTTATGTCGTGTTAATGTACAGTTCCTATAAGTAGTATCAAATGGCTTTCTTTGTCCCTTCTGATTAACTCTGGCTTGAAGTCCACTTCATCTGATATGAGGATAGAAATCCCTGCTTGTTTACAAGATTTATGTGAGTGATATGCTTTTAATCCATTCTTTCATCTTAAATTTGTGGATGTCTTTACCTCTGAGGTGAGGCTCTTGAAGACAGCATATTGTTGGGTCTATGTCTTTTGAGTGATGAGTTTAGGTCCTTAGCATCCGATTTTACTATCAATAAATGATCTTTATTTCCTGTTGTTTTATTTATTTATGGTTTTTAGTTTTAATTAGTTTTTCCTTTGTTTGATTATTATTCTAGTGTAGTCCCTCCCTTTGCTGTTTCTCACTTTTAGTTTTCATTTCTTCCCCATGGGATGTTTTGCTGAGAATGTTCCATAGTACAGGCTTTCTAGTTGTGAATTCTTTTGACTTTTGTTTTTTTATTGAAAGTTTTTATTTCATAGTCAATTCTGAAGCTTAATTTTTCTAAGTACAGTATTCTTGGCTGGAATCCATTTTATTTCAGATCTGGTATACATCATTCCAATACTATAGTCCTGAAGGTCTGGATTGAAAAATCAGCTGAGATCTGGATAGGTTTCCCTCTAAATGTTACCTGCCTTTTTTTTTTTTTTGGCAGTCTTTAAAATTCTATCTTTATTCTGTATGTTAGGTGCTTTCATAATAATGTGCCTTGGTGTGGATCTATTGTAATTTTATATATTTGGGGTCCTATAAGCCTCTAGTATTTTATTTTCCATTTCATTCTTTAGGTTTGAGAAAATTTCTGATATTATTTCTTTGAAAAGATTATGAATTCCTTTCATTTGTATCTCTAACCTTCATCTATCCCAATAAATCTTAAATTTGATCTTTTCAGATATCCCATATTTCTTGGAATTTTTGTTTATGGTATTTTAACATTTTTTTTCTCCACGGTCAAGTTTATTTTCAAGATTAGATATTTTGTCTCCATTGCCTGAAACTGTCTTCTAAGTAATCTAATCTGTTGGTGATGCTCTTCATTGAATTCTTAATTTGGTTTATTGATTTCTACATTTTGAGGATTTATCCTTTATTTTTTTTCAGAATCTTTGTCTCTTTATTGGAGTGATCTTTCACTTCCTGTATTTTCTTTATGATTTTACTTCCTACATCGTCCTTTACTTCAAAGATCAGTTCGACTATGGACATTCTAAATTCCTTCTCTGACATTTCTTCCACTATGGTATCATTAGATTTTGTTATGAAGTATCTTGGTTTGTTTGGGGTGATTTGTTCCCTTGCTTTTTCATGTTATTTATATGTCTACCCATCTATCAGTCTGTATTTGAGGTAGTACAGTTTTTACCCTGTGGACTTGTAGTGTCCCTGAAGGTTTCCACTACTCACAGCTTACAGGGAGACAAATAATAACAATAATGGATGCAAACAATATACAGAATTAAATCAAATAGTTCCTATGATGACTTCTTCAATGTTAAATGTGACAATAAACTGAAATGATATGATCAGTTATTTCCCACAGTAAAAACAGTTAAGTTTGCAAAGGGGTTTACAAATTTGAACAGTTGACTGGGACAGAACAGAAGTGATGTAGGAAATGATGATTATGAAGGAGGAGGAGAGAATATAGAAGTAAAAAATTAAAGGAAGAGTGCAAGAGAGAACAAGAGAGATTGGCTATTACCAGAAGAAAAGAGAGAGAGGCAAGGGAAACAGATAAGTGAGAGAAAAAAGGAGTTATATATATATAAAGTAAAAATTAGAAAAATAAAAAAATACAAAACAAAAATGAAATATGTTAATCAAATAGTCTAGTGCAAAAAAAATATTGATCCATGAAAAATAATTGGCTTTCAAAATGCTAGAAATGAGAAAAAGACAAATATTAATATGTATAAAATTTCCATGAACCATTAAGGTCACAATTAAACAGAAAAAAGGAAAAAAGGTATCAATGAAAAGTTAAAGAATTGTGGCTGTTGGAGTTCAAAAGTTTCTCAATTTCCCTTCTCAGCAGTGTTGGTTGGGGTTGCTGGGGTGAGAGAGTTAATCCTGTGTGTGAGATTCCTGGAGGTGGGGTTTAGGCTTAGATGGGCTCCAGACTCTTTGCTGGATGCCAATTGGTCTGGGAACTTTAAATCAGCACACATCCAGGGTCCAGAACTTGCCAGTCTTCAGTGAAAGATTGCACCCCAGAGTTCTCCCCTGGGTTCCACTCAGGTGATTGAGGAACTAAGTTTTAGTCAACTATGTCTCCTGCAGTGCCTTAGCTTCCTGGTCTGGGATTCAGTCTCTCAACTCAATCTCTCCTGCCCCTGCCCTTTCCAATTCCCAGCCAGGATCCTCTCTCCCAGTGGGTCCTGCAAGCAGCTGGGTTGGAGGGGGGAAGGGTTAGAGCTTTGTGGGTTTCCATGACCAGTTGTCCCCTGGGTAAAACCCTCTCTCCATGTTTGATTTTTCTTGTGATCACTTAGGCACACTCTATGTAGTACAGCGTGGGTTTGCCAGGCCCGTATTTCAGCCCAAACTCTGGTTTCAGCTCCCTTGGCCACCAGCCCCTGCTCCATGGCTGCAAAATGGTTCCTTCCTCTGTCTTTTGCATGCGGCCCTGGGAGATGGTGGTTTCTTTCCTGCACGAGGATATTGTTCAGTATAGTCAAGCAGTGTCTTTGATTTCAAAACTCTCCGTACCCAGACATGTTTCAGGCCTCTTTAAAATGGTTTTGCCACAGGATTGGAGTCCCTTTAATTCCCTTGTCCCACCACTTTGCTCAGAGGGACTTTTCTGGCTGGTGACTCCAGATGTAGCAATGACTGTAGAGCTGGGTTTTTTTTCCCTTATTATATCCAACCTCCTGAGTCTCTGATCTGCTTTGAATGTCCAGTATTAAATTCTAGTAAAGTCCCTCCCCCTTTATTTATATATTTATTTATTTTGTTCACCTACATTGCTGAGAAAATGCCCATCTGCTTTGCTGGTTTCACATCACAGAGCAACCAGATAAGTGACTTTCTCTATTCTGTCATCTTGAAACTCCTCCCTCTAAGTTGTTCTTATCAGGTATTTTGGTCACAGCAACAAAAACCTGACTTGCACAATGATGCATCCATATCAAAAGGTTTTGCAAGTATTAATGGCATAATAATTCATAGAAATCCTAGGGCCTAGTGTTCTTGCATGTCAGTTGATTTTATACTCCAACTCTGTGGCAAAACCAATGACTTTCATGTTAAAAGTCAAAAATCAGAGCCAAAAGCCAATGCTTAAACTCATATATATTTTTTTGCATAAACTGCTTTTTTTTTTTTTAATGTGATTTGTGGATTTTGTTTTTGTTTTATTTTTTCTTCCAATGAAGGCACATTAACCTTTCCCCAGAGCCTGGCAGGGAATCTGATTATTTTTCCTCCAGAGCAATTTCTAGTGTTATCATGATCCATTCAGTGGATAGCATTTGGCCACTTCAGAAGCATTTTCCCACTTCCATGTAAATGGTATGATTAGATGTGAAAGGTAATCTCGAGGACTGCCATGTTATGACATTAAAATAGTAATTCAATTGTTAGCAACCCCTCACAAATAACTATTCAATCCACTTGTGTTTAATACCTCAGTGTCCTTGCATGCCTTTCCTCTTTGAAACACAAAGCAGTATTGATTTCTCTTCATAACCAACTAAAAAGTATTTTGAGCACTTTTATCATTTCATTATCCAGCAGTAAATAAGGAAAATAACCTGCAAAAGTGAAAAAAAAAGTTCAAGAAGTCAATGGGTTACTTTTATCCCTTTCTCTGCAAAACAGAAATGCAGATGAATGGTTTTTTGATTCAAATGTCTTTGTATTTGAAGACATCTTGGCAATCATCATAAAAGGCAGTTTGCTGTAGTGAAAAGCTCAGAGCATAGAAATGGAGCTCCCAGTGCATTTGTCTTCTGGAGCTGCCATAACATAATACCATACCCTGGGTGGCTTAAATAGCAATGTGTTTTTTTTCTCCTCACAGATCTTGAAGCTAAAATTCCAAGATCAAGGTGACCACAGGGCAGGTTTCTGGTGAGGCCTCCCGCCCTGGCTAGTAGATTGCAGTCTTCTCACCGTGTTCTCAGATGGCCTTTCATCAGGACATTTGATTCCTCATGTCTCTGCTACTATATAAAGACATCAGTCCTATTGGAGTAGGTCACCTTTTAACCATATTTGTTTAACCTGAACTACTTCTGAGTAGTTCAGAATCACACTGAGTTTAGAGCTTCAACATATGCATTGCGGTCAGGGAAGGAGATGCAATTCAGCACTTAACACACAGTTTGAGAGTCACTTCTGACTGTTACTGGCCATATAACCTTCAGAAAAAAATGGGTTCTTTCTTTGGAAATCTGATTTCTCAAATATAAATAAAGGATCCAAACCATAGTCATTTTTGTAAACTTTATGAAAGCTGTATAAATGCACCTTGGAAGAAACTCAAGTTTACTTATGAGTGTATATATTTATTTAGATAAAAAAAGGAGAATTTCCTATTGAAGTGAATTTAGAGGGATTCTAAAACTACACTGTTACTCTCTTCTGCCCTCCAGGGAACCAAGATTCTTTGAAACAGAGTTGGTGAACTGTAAGTTGGATCTGAGAAGCTTCTGTTATTCCCATCCTCAATGATTTTTATGAGGAGGTTATTGGTTTACCTATTATGATGTGCATGCAAAATCCATAATTGGGATTGATTTTATCCACATGACCTTGCCATACACTGTTTATTTTGATTAAAATGTCCTCATATCCCTGGTGTCAAAAACCTTCTTCATTTTATGATCTCTTTTACCATCTTTATTCCAGACACCTACATTTATAATCTCCCCACCCTCTCTGTGTCACTGATGTGACACTTTCTCTTGCCTTCTTTGTGATAAGATATCCAAATGCAAAGTTCTTATGCAATATATTTGAAACCAGAGGCAGAGTTCATATTCATGCTCAGGACTGTCAATCAGGGGTGAGGTGATGAGTATATACTAAGGAGAATTCAGGCTGCCCAGAAATATTTTTTCTTAAAAAAAAAATAAAACAAAAAACAAAGAAGTAGTTCCAGCTACTACCAGCTCTTTATACCATCTTCAACCCCAACCATTCTCTGCCGTGGGGCAAGATCCTGGATTACTTTTTAAGAGTGGAAAAAATGTTTCTGTGTGCTGCTTCTGTTATTTCTCCCCAGTTGTAAACAAACCAGTGAACCTGACATAGTTTCATGTATGCTACAAAAGACACAAGACTCTAGGGTCAGAGACAAAGACCATGATTACTCACAGCACAGCAGCCCGCATAACTCTCATGTTCATGTCAGTTCACCTTGTCCTACAAGCCCTGTGGGTGTAAAGTAGAGTGGTTCAGGTAGATGATGCACACAGAGTGGATTTGTGTGATTCATGCCTGGGGAAATTCAAACTTAAGAAATCCCCAGTCTTGTAAAAGCACTGCTGATAAATATGCCCAAATTTTGCCCTAAGGAAAACATTATTTTTATTTTCTTGGTCAGGAAATAAATCTTCCTTCTTTCCCTGATATCTTCCAAGGTGGTTTGCTGTGCAAATTTCCTTGAAAAGTTAGTCCAAGACAAAATTGTCCTAGGATATGGTACCTTACTCTATAATAGAAATACCCTATAGAACCATGCCTCACCAGTCAATGGCATCTCAGGAAATCCTCCAGATGTCTTTCTTGCCCAGTCCTTCAGGCAAACTCCATAGGACGATTGCTTTATGATATCCTACTGTCTCCCTTTGTGTCTGAGGAGCAATGACCAAATAGAATGAACTTCATGACTATATATTCCATTCTTTAAAAAAATATTTGCTTGCTCCAATAGGGAATCTTCTCAGATAGTCCCCTGATGCTGCTCTAGTCTAGGTTCCTGAGACATTTCCCCAGGCCAGAATTGTTCTAAGTATCTAAATACTTTTCTACAGTAGTAGAAATCAAACATATCAATAAATATTTGCCTGAAACCATTGCGAAGCGGACTTAAGAACCCAATCAATTAGATTGGGTAAACTTAATTAGGTCAGTTAACATACTGAAATAGATAGCCATGGAAGGGGCATACAGATGACCAAGCAGCAACCAGAAAAATGCAGGAGAGTTAAGCAGGCATATTCTACTCATTACACAGAGTGAGGTTTAGAAGACTCGTATCTCTGAAATTTCTAAGTCATACACACACACACACACACACACACACACACACACACACACATTTTTGCAGTGCTAGGGATTGGACCCAGGCCCTCACTCATGCTAAGCCAGTGTTCTATCACAGAGCTATACTCAAAACCCAACAACCCAAGCCTCTATACCTTAACACAGAAAATGAAGTTATTTCCCAACTGGTACCTATTACTGAAAAGTTGCAGCTATGAAAATAAACAGACAACAACCATTCTTAAATGTAAATATCAGCAGTAGCTAAAAATTCTTTGAAAGCTAAGCATTGAATTATGTCAATGTCCAATATTTGCATCTATATCCTAAGGAATTTGCCTACATCATTTCCTTTTTTTTTATGTGTGTAAATGAGATTTTTTTTCATGCCATATCAACGGTCCAGAAGTGATAAGTTGATTCTCTCTCTCTCTCTTTTTTCTTTTTATCTCAGGTGTGGGGAATTGAACCCTTGATCTTGCATATGCTAGTTAAGCACTATACTAGTGAGATAAATCCCCACTCTATTGAGGGTCCAAATTTGAATACCCCAAGTGACCAGGCAGATAATAGAAATGAATACATGTGCTAGGAGTGGTGGCAAATGTGGGAAACTTGACAATATCAGCCTCACTGAGAGTGGCAGAATCTACTTATTTATAACTAAGTAGTGCTATGGAAGGAAAGTGACTAGTGGTTAACAGACCTGACCTTACAAGTAA
This sequence comes from Callospermophilus lateralis, assembly GCF_048772815.1. Lineage (NCBI taxonomy): Eukaryota > Metazoa > Chordata > Mammalia > Rodentia > Sciuridae > Callospermophilus > Callospermophilus lateralis. The sequence continues at coordinate 104,265 of NW_027514758.1, read as the reverse complement.
GTAGATACTGAGATTTTTAAGTGAAATGCAAATCTGAGTTTGACAGCTAATTAATTTCTAAAAATGTTGGGGGCATTTAGAAATATGTCTATCCTAATTACTATACCTTCCTCATAGACAAACCCAAAATTTAGTAGTTTTCAACTTCAAGTTTTTGTTTTGTTTTGCTTTTGCTTTTAAGATAGTAATTCCGATAGGACTCAGTGAGGTCAACTTCTTTCTGTTCAACAGTGGCGACCAGGAAGCTGGGGCTAGAATTATTGGAAGGTGTGCCTACTAATTCCTAGTGCCTAGAAAGGGAGGACTCAAGCTGTATACCCACAATGTGGACTCCTTGAGGCACTTGTCTATCTGTTTTCCCACACAGCTTAACAAGTGAAGTGGTGTCAGGGCATCTAGCCTTCTTACATATCAGATCAAGGCAGTTTAAAGTATGCATCTTAAGACAGAGTAGCAGAAGCTATGTTACCTTTTATTGACTAGCTTCAGAAGTCATTCAGTATCCTTTCTGCCATGTTGCATGGTGAGCTGGTTGAGGCAATTGCGAAGGTAAACTAAGTTCAAGGAAAAAGGATATAATCCCAGTTTCTCAGTAGAGAAATCTCAGTGTTACACTGTAAAAGTATATGGGATATAAAATATACTGGTGGTGACATCATTGGAAAATACAATTTGCTACAATACATTGGCTAATTGGGCATCAGCTTGTGTTCAAGAAATCTTAGAGCATTCTGGGATTTGAGGAAGTAAAAATCCTAAATTTCCTCCAGTGATGTCCTTAAAATTTCTCTCCTTCCTACAACCTGGTATTGCAGAATCACATGGCTCAACCTAGTTATATTAAATAATATGACTCCTCTCATGAAGAGATTGTGAAAAATGTTAATAGATTTATATAACTGTAAGTAGATGTTATTAGTTAGTATTTGGGATAGCTAGAGCAGATTAGGATGTTGTTGGAAGTGGAAGGATAACTGAGACAGGATATTAACATGTTCCTCAAAGTGAAATAGGTCAGACTAGAAAATTTAATTATGCTCTCAGTGCCAAGGAGATGAGGCAGGTTCAATGACAGGAGTCAGAGGTATAACCAAAATATCAAGGGACAAATTTTTAATGTCAGCAGATACACAATGGAGTAATTAATGTGCCTAGCATGTGTATAAGCAGAAAGAGAGCAAGAGGAGGAACCTAGTGGGAATTTTCTAAGAAAGTTGAGAATTCCTATTGGAATCAACACTAAGGAGCCCAGCTGCATGCTATGAGCAAACAGCCTTATAGATATTATTACTCATGAAAGCATGTAACAACCACATGGATTATTTTTAATCTCCAGAAATACAAATGCTGCAAATCAGAATCAAATGTTAATAGAACATATATGCGCCTTTTACAAAAGAACATAATGGGTTTCCAATGCAATAGACACACCCTAACAGAAACAAGATTTCTACTCTGAGTATCCACTGCTCTCCCTGTAAAATATCTATATATAGAATACACAGTTCTATATTATTTATCTATAATATTTATCTAGTTCTCAAAGTCAATGTAACTAATCACTACATTTTCCTTTAAATTTAAAAATGTAAAGGCTTATGTGAGTGTGTGTGTGTGCACATGTGTGTGTGTGTGTGTGTGTGTGTGTGAAAGAGAGAGAGAGAGAGAGAGAGAGAGAGAGAGAGAGAGAGAGAGAGGGAGGTTGAATCTCAGGAGGAAAATCCTTATGAAATACTCATGTAAATTGCCTTATCTATGTTTTATTTTAACATTTTTTTTCAAGATCCACTTCTTTGTTTTGCCTTGCTATAGAAGGAAAGGCAGCTTTATTATATCATGCTCTAACTTGGGAGAAATCCCCCAAAATGTGTCATTAAAAAGAAAGAAGGTATAGCAGAAACTGTATATTTTGAAGTTGTTTCCTATTGAAAACAAAAGTGGTACTTATTTTTATACCCAGCTTTTGCTTAGAGATGTCAATGCCAATGTTTTTGTTGTTGTTTGCATTTTTTTGTTTTATTTGTTTTCAATTGTGTCTACATTTATTTGTGAATGTATTATAATAGGCAGAAGAATGAGAAATAGTTCAAGAATCAATTGTTTGACCCTGGTTCCTCTCAGTATAACATGAAAAGGATTTTATAGTCTTTTTGACCTGAGTATCTTAATTTGCAAAATGAAATATAAAAAACATTAATTGTTTCTAAAATATATTGCTTCTAATAAACCATATGATAACATATAAATAAACATATTATATTAATGTATACTAATATTATTGTTATGATTAACAATAATTATTATACCATTATATTAATGATTATAGATCGGTAAGTGATCAAATATATTAGTAATATATAAATTAATATCATTAAATATTATGATTAAAGATCTTAAAATGAGAAGGTTCTAGAATTTCTTACCCTTCTCCAACTTCCTGGATATTCTCATTTTGTCCCTCAAATTTAGTTTTCAGGAAAGATCAAGAGAGACAAGTAAGCATTTAGCATAGCAGAAGCCTAAAGGAAGACCAAAGGTAATATTAAAGATGCCAAGAGGCGTTGGCCCATTAACTGAAAGGAGGAAAGCCTGATCTCTCTAAGTTTTCCATTTTTGATGTAGCTTTCCCCCCCAAATTGGAGAGAGACCATGACATGATATGAATGTTTATAACTCCCTGTTTTAGTCATCTTTTTCATTGCTGTGACTAAAGGATCCGATAAGACCAACTGTAGAGGTGAAAAGGTTTATTTGAGAGCTCACAGTTTTCAGAGGTCTTAGAACACAGAAGGGCGGCTCCATTCCTCAGGGGTGAGGCTGAATATCATTGTGGGAGAGTGTGGTGGAGGGAAGCAGCTCACATCACAGGAGACAGAGAGAGAAAGACTCCACTCTCCAGAAACAAATTTATACCCAAAGCCATGCCCCAATTCCCACCTCCTCCAGCCAGACACTACCACTTCAGTCACCACTCAGTTAATCCCTAACAGGGGATTAACTCACTGATTGGGTTAAGACTCTCACAACCCAATCATTTCTCCTCTGAACCTTCTTGCATTGTGTCATATGTGAGCTTTTAGGGGACACCTCACATCCAAACCATAGCACTCCCCCAAATTTATATGTTGAAACCCAATCAACAGTGCGTGATATTAGGAGATGGAGGCTTTAGGAGGTAATTAGATCAAGGTAGGAGCCCTTGTGCTGTGATAAATTAAAGAACCTGGAGGGAGGTTTCTATTTTTCTGCTGGGGACCCTCTAAAGGAATGGCCTTCATCAGTCAGAATCTGATGATTCTTGATCTCAACTTTCCTGTCCCCAGATCTGTGATTAATGAATTTCTTTTCTTTACACATTTTCTATTCTAAGATATTATGTGATAGCAGCCAAAATAGACAATGACTTCTTCTGTTTTTTTTTTTTAACTTCATAAAATTATCTCTTGAGAAATCTATACCGCCACAAAATATTTGTGCCAGGTGCATTCAAAATCTGTGATAAAGTCTGTCTTCTGCAATGAAATCCAGAGTTCAGTAGGACCTTCCAAATTACAAGTAGCATCACTGGTGATTCATGTCCTTCTACCCACTTCTCTGACAAAATATCAATGTGCAGCGATAATGTGCAAATATATGTACTCACACATTTACAAATACAAAATGCTAGGCTTGCCCTTCTCCAAATTTTAGCATCTTTGGAAAATAAAGTGGAAATAGGTTTCAAAAATCACTGAAGTTTTGATGAGGCAGAGTTGAGCTAAGCTGTTTTTTAGTTAACTTTTCAGAGATTGAACTCAATAAACTAAGGTAGCTACTGAAAATCAGACTGGAAAGATTCACTCACATTCAACTAGGAAGAAAGACAGATGTATGCCTATGAGTTTGTAATGTAGGAGGGGAAGTGAAGGAGGAATGAAAAGTTGTTCTGAAGTTCTCCATCCTTAAGTCAGAGTTTCTCTTACCCAACTCTCTTTTGTAGATGGTGAGAATTAAATTATTTTCTCATCTCTGAGAAATAAATAAGGGAAGTTAGGAGACATTATACTGAACAGAGACCCACAAGTTTGTGAAGTGTGTGTGTGTGTGTGTGTGTGTGTGTGTGTACACAAGTACTCTACAGGGATGCACTGAAAAATGCAGTAGTGAGAAAAGACAGTTTTTTTTTATCATGAATAGCTCTGAATTTTTGCATTATTTTAATTTTGAGCCTAGACATTGAAATTTCAGAATGACAAGTAGGTAACTTGAAATATGGAAAGAACAGGAAAGTCTTACTAGAAAATGAACAATAGAAGGAGAGGCAGCAGGCTGTCAGGAATATTTTCAGCTTTGGAAGTGATAAAAAAGAGGAATTTAACAAAATTGTTCAATAGAGAAAAGCAACTGTCTCAGAGTAATAGTGGCATTTAAAACAGTTGGCAAGGGTGAAATGTTCCATATGTTATTGGACCATTTTAAGACACACAGGGACTCCAGAAAAAAGAAAAAAAGCAAGAAAGCAAAAGAACCAGAGTAAATGTGATTTTGAAAGACAAAAAAGAAGAATAAGCAAAGAGAAAGAGGAAGCTATTACCTGGCCTTCCCATTGAGTTATTTCTGCTAACTCTAACTCTCCAAAATAATTTTAAAAATGAATGGCCCAATAGCCTGGGAGGCTGAGGCCAGAGGATCTCAAAGCCAGCCTTAGCAACTTAGCAAGGCTCTAAGCAACATAGTGAGACCCTGTCTCAGAACAAAAAGGACTAAGGATGTGACTCAGTGGTTGTGTCCCCTTGGATTCAATCTATGTTAACAACAACAAATAATAATAATAATAATAATAATAATAATAATAATGACTTTTCCATGTTATGTATTTGTCATATTTAAGATATCCCTGTGTTAGAGTTACACTTTTTCTATTAACTGTTCCTGAAAAAAAAATCCTAAATTCCTGACTTATATCTTTATTATATTTAACTGTGGCTGTCAAGATATTAGTGTTCAGTATCACGACAACATGAAGAACATGGAAGGTAAGGAAATGTTTTCAAATTAATCTACAGGGCTTAACTACATTATGGATGTCTCAGTGGACAATTAGGAACAGAACATGGAATAGCCATCAAAAGAAATTACTGAAGGCTTGACATTGAAATCCAAATCTTTATATAGCAATATGGCACAGTGCACCAGAATTGGACAGATCCCAAAAAGGTTATTATGAGAATAAGTTCTATTTATTGATTCATTTATTCATTCACTTATTTATTTAGTTCATGTAAACAGTTTATTCCTGAGCAAGTTTTTATTTCCTAATGATGAATTCAGGAATCATGAATTCAGGAATCATTTTGCTAGTTCTTAATTGTACTTTTGAACAAAATCCAAGTTCTATTCTTTGACTGTTTGGTTCTTGGTATCAGAAAAGTTCTTCAATATTATCTGTAAAACACCATTTTTTTCCTTCCTTCCTTCCTTCCTTCCTTCCTTCTTTTCTTTCTTTCTTTCTTTCTTTTTTATAAACTGGCTTGATCAACTGAAGGAGACAGTGTGGTTACATAGCTGTGGCATTCAGGTATTTTTAAAAGCTGCAGTGGGAGAAACAATCTATTTCCCTCTCTGCCTTAGCAAGGGAATAATGATCAATACTTGGAAATTTCAAAAAAAGATTCTTGGGACAGTACCCTATCACCTTTAAAGCTGGAGAATTAAGAACAATTTATAAATGAGAAATTTAACAGATTTTAACAGTTAAGGAATTGTGTTTAGATGTGCATGGTGGCACATGCCTATAATCCCAGCAGCTTGGGAGTCTGAGGCAGGAGTATTGGGAGTTCAAAGCCAGCCTCAGCAATTTAGTGAGGTCCTGAGCAATGCAGCGAGACCCTTTCTCTAAATAACATACAAAAAAAAAGGGCTGAGGATGTGGCTCAGTGGTTGAGCACCCCTGGGTTCAATCCCCATTCCAAAAATGAGAAGTAATTTTGTTTATGGGGAGACAGAGAAAGGAAGCTTTGTGGAAAGAAGTAGGAACCAGAATCCCAGATTGGAAGCTGTTTTCCTGTAGGCTGCCTCAGAGTGCTGGAGTCCTGACAAACATGTTCACCTTGAGAAACCCTCGGTGTGAAATCTCTCTCCAGCCTTCCAATCAGTCAATACATTGCCCAAACCCAACCAGAATCCAGCTGACCCTTTCTTTGGAAATACTTAGCTGTCTGTATTGACAGTTTGTTGCTATAACCCAAATGCCTGTCAAGAACATCTTAGAGGAGGAAAGATTTAGTTTGGCTTACAGTTGCAGAGGTTTTGTCCATGGTTGTGGCAAAAGGGCATGGTAAAGGAAAGCTGCTCTGCTCATGACAACCAGGAAGCTACAAAGAGAGAGCAAGGGACCAAGGATAAGATGTACTCCCCAAAGACATGCCCCCAGTGACCTACTTCCTCCTAACATGGCCCACCTAACCAGTTTCAACCACCTCCCAACATTCATTGAGTTAACCATGGAATAATATAGTGACAAGGTCAGAGCCCTCTTGATGCAATCATTTCCTAAAATCCCCTCCTCTGGCCTTTGCTGCATTGAAGAGAAAGCCTTCAACAAATGAGCTTTTGGGGGTGCATTCCAGGTCTAAGCTGTAACATTGTCAAAACTATATTTCCTTATGACACATGACAAGACCTGCATCTGCCGTTTATAGTAATCTTGCCAAGGATTGATAAGGTATCTCAAGGATTTATACTTTCATTTGGTTTGGGTTGCATTCCTGGAACTTAGAAGTGACATTCAAGCTGAGATATTAAAAACAACCAAAAAACACCCTAGATTATGAAGGCCTTTGAAAAGGCATTTCAGGTTGAGAAAATACCAAGTGCAAACAACAGGTGACAGATAAAGTCTAAGGGCAGAAAGGTTCCAGCATGCCTGGTGTTTGGTTTTTATGGGAGTGTGGGGTTTTGGGGTGTTAAGTGAGTGGCTATGAACATGGACAGGAACCAGATTATTGTGTCCATGGTGATCTACACAGAATTGTTCTAAGAACAACAGGTGTTCGTTCAAATTAATTTACCAGGGGAATTGCAAGTTCTGATTGTTGTTTTGAAATTAACACTCCAGCTGTGCAGAAACAAACAAAAAAAGACTAAAGAACATAAAATAGAAATAATTGTAGGTCACATGCAATTTTCCATTACTATTTATTAACATCTTTTGCAGCAAGTGTTTTTATTCAAAAATAAAATTGAAATTAAAATGTAGGTATCTTTGAAGTTAAATTGTGAATGAAAATATATAATATTCTTTTTGTCTTTAAAAATGTTTTGCAATTTTAATGTATATGTAATATAGTTATGTTTTATTTTCCCCACATCATTAGCAAATTAGGGCATGCAATTGTTATAATTATTTACTTTATTAAGTCGTATTTTGCAAATGTTATAATATGAAGAAAACTAAGTCCATGATTTTCACTGATTGATAGAATATATTCGATCAGATCAAATATAACATTAATATATTTTAAGTACAATATTTGAAAATACATGTTTTTGGTTTTGTAATTTTTAGTATAAGAAAGATAAAAATCTAAGATCTATTTTGATGATTGGCTGATTTGGTGATAACCACTTTTTTTTTTTTTTTGGTACCATGAATTTAACTCAGGGGCACTTACCCATTGAGCCATCTCCCCATCCCTATTTTGTATTTTACTTAAAGCAACTCTCACTAAGTTGCTTTAGTGCCTCACTTTTTGGTGAGACTGGCTTTGAACTTGCAATCCTTCTGTCTCAGCTTCCTGAACCACTGGGATTATAGGTATGTGCTGTTGTGCCCGGGTAGTGATAACCTCTAAACTTTTCTTTTTTCTTTCTCTATAAAAAGAGATGCAGTATTTTAATGATAGAACCCTGATTTTGGCTATGTTTAAAAAATCTGCAGAATTAGACAAATAAGAATGCAGATTTTTGCGGAGGCACTTTGGTTTTAATTTTCAAATTGGGATTTAGGGTGGCAGTGGCAGAGAATGTCAGTTTTTTCTTAAAGATAGTTGTTGCAATATTGATCAGGACATATTCACCCAAAGGAAGCAGATATCAAGGTCTTCTTATCTTCCTGCTCAACCATAAACAAGTGTTTATGGAGGTCAAGTTAGCTCTTATTAGTCATTCTTATGCAGGTGCATAAGGCTAGGTCTTATCTTAAATATAGCAACTGTGAAAAAAGCTTATCTCCCTACTTACTTGCTGTTAATATGGAAAGGGCACAGTGAGTCAGGGGATGAAACTTGTCTTTAACTCTTGAATTCTATCAGCCCTGTGCTTTGGGCAAGGCACTTCCCTCGAGTCTAAGTTTAACTATGTGGATACAGAGGAGCTATCCTGACATACACAATTTATATTAAAACCTGAAAAGAGATATGTAAGCTATTACTTTATAAACTATAAACATGTATAGTATCTCCTTTCCTCTAGTGGTTTGGAAATATTCTTTTACAAATACCATTTTCACTCCTCAGTTGAACATATTTTGGTGTTTTTCTCCTGCTCTAACATATAAAATAAAAACCCATTACTGTGGTCCATGTTTGATTAATTCTCAGTCATTTTTCTTGTGATGTTTCCTTCTCCCTTGTATCCAGTCACAGTGGACTAGGATTGTCTCTCAAATGCTGTGTTTGTATTTGATTCGGTGGAGTCTTCAAGTCATATTATATTCTTGGTTCTCTGTTGGGGAAACAGCAGTGATATGATCACAAAAAATCCTGAGTATCCAGGGAGCTCACATACTAAGTGCCCCTAGTGTGGATCTTAAAGGTCTCCCCGAAATGCCCATATGTTAAAGGCACCAAGTGTGGCATATTGGGAGGTAATGGAATGTTTAGGACATAGGAGGAATTTAGGTCATTGGGAACATGACCTCAAAGGGAATTTGGTGGTCCCTACCTCTTTATTGCTTTTTTTTATGGTCCTGGGGATTGAACCTAGGGGCACTTAATCACTGAGCCACAGCCACAGCCCTTTTTTTGTATTTTATTTAGAAAGAAGGTCTCACTGAATTGCATAGGACCTTGCTAAGTTGCTGAGGCTGGCTTTCAACTCATGATTCTCCTGCCTCAGCCTCTGGAGCTGTTGGGATTGCACATGTTGTCACCACGCCCAGCTGTTAGCTCTTGTTAGTCATTCTTTTTCAGGAGCATAAGCCAAGGTCTACTCTGCTACACAGTCCTACAATGATGTATTTCATTATCACAGGCCCCAAAGAATCAGAAGATAAAAACCAAATAAAGGGAGAGTGCTATTATTTAGTTAGTTTGTGGCATTTAGGGATATGGTTGAATTATGTTCCATCATTTTATTTTCCAACTAAAAGCAGATGTATAGGCTTCACTGTGTTATCTCCTGGTATATAAATATTGGGTAATATCTAATGGCTGGGAGAGAAGCAACAAAAGACTGTTTGAAAAAAAAATATTTGTTGGTTAGATGTGGTCTTCAGGCTCTAGTCTGTTACCTCTTCTCTAGAGGCATCTGGTTTCTGTCTTAGGAACTTTACCCATGTTGTTTTGTCACTTAAAACATTATTTCTGTGATTAGTAGCACGCTTCACTTTATTTAGATAATCCTTCTTCAGATCTCAGAGAAGTTTAGCCTCACCTTCCAGACCAGTTATAGTTATATGCTATATTGTCTTTATACAACCTCTTTAGGGTTGTATTTACTTGGTATTCATCATTGTCAGTCTATTGCATAAGTCAGCCTTGACTGGGTTTGGGTCTGTCTTGATCACCAACTAATATCTTCTCAGCAAGACTTCATAATATTTGAGAGCTTATCATTAAAATTCTTACTCTGACATTGTAACATTTCCAAATTTCTTGCTAAGATAGGAGCAGCTTCCCTAAAGTGAAAACATTCACCTTTCTAGCATTTGTCATCAATTGAGGCAATAAAGTATAATTTGGGGGAGGGACAGATGGGGCCAATCCATTGCTGTGGGATTCAAATGGTGAGCTAAATAAAAAAAAAAAAAATAAAGAATCTTGCTTTGCTGGGATTATTATCCTCAATGAAAACTTCAATATTGATGTAATATCGAGACATTGGTAACAAAACATTCATTTATTGAACACCAAAATCGAACACCATTTCCAGTCTGGCACTTGCCATGTGTTTATAATAGCTTCGAATAAAACCAGGGGAAAAGTTTATAGCATCTCAAATCTTGCTAAAAGCCGGAAGTGTGGGCTAATTTTGCATAACAATGGTATGGCCTATAGTTTTCCAGTTGGGTTACAACACCCCATAGAGATATATTGTTGTATACAGTTGTGTGATAGCCACAAAAGGGATATTGGAAGATTGGCTTAAGCTTCTTAGAGAATCAACTGTATTCTAAGTTACTAGAAGAATATATATATATATATATATATATATATATATATATATATATATATATATATAGATATAGATATTATTGGTTGTTCAAAACATTACAAAGCTCATGACATATCATCTTTCATACATTTGATTCAAGTGGGTTATGAACTCCCATTTTTACCCCAAATACAAATTGCAGTATCACATGGGTTACACATTCACATTTTTACATAATGCCATATTAGTGACTGTTTTATTCTGCTACCTTTCCTATCCCCTACTATCCCCCCTCCCCTCCCCTCCCATCTTCCCTCTCTACCTCCTCTGCTGTTGTTCAATTCTCTCACTTGTTTTCCCCCCCTTTCCCCTCACAACCTCTTATATGTAATTTTGTGTAACATTGAAAGGGAAATTGTATGGAAATGGAAGAATATATTTTTATATTGATTATGTTGGAAATATGTTGTTGTTGTGAAGTACAGAAATTTGTTAGGTTAAGTGAGAAGTATTAAAAAGTGCCGGGCTAAAGGATTTCTAAAGGAAAATATATAATCATGAAGATCTGTTTGAAAATACTTGGTGTTCTATTAGCACAAATGAAAGATACTAAATCAGTAGAATTTGGTGAGCATGACTCAGTCAGCAAGCTGTGCACATTTTAGCAAGCACGAAATTTGGAAATATAATGATGAACAAGCAAGATTTAGGGTTTGTATTTTGTTGGCATTATATAAGAGAGAGAGGAACTGGGCTGAATTTTGACAGGAGCTCATCCTGAGAATTATACACATTATCTGAGGTCTAATAAGAAAGAGTTGGAGGGGAAAATGTAGGGGAGATTAACTGCATTGAGAACATAGAAACTTCTTGAGCACCATTTTTTTTTGCCTCATATTGCCTATCTCTCATGGTCATATCATGTGTAGGGAAACCAAATATGGTGGATAAATTGAGCTTCATCTGCCCTGCCTGACTGGCATTGGTAATTAGAAAAAATTTTGTACTGGGCAATGTGAGCTTGATTCCCTCAGAGACTTTTATATGTTGGATGGATTAACTAACAACTGTGACAATAGTTCAACCTGCTATCTACCATCTCTCTCTGGGTGTCTATTTGCATCATTTGTCAATATCTACCTCTCTAGCCATTGACACAGAGGCATTTATTGACATTCAAAAACTATTTAAAGGTTTACAACAAAAAGTAAAGCTCATGTACTTTCTCATCTCCATTTTAATGATCTGTTGGTTGAATTCCTATCTTTGAACATGTCTTAATTTGGTTTTCTTCAGAGGCAAATCGCAAGAAAAGAAATGGAAATAGTAGTTTATTTGAAATGTCTAAGGAAATGAGAACAGGACACAGAGAAGAAAAGGCAACTTCTAGAGTGTGTGTTAGTCACCTAATGAGGAAGTAGAGATTGGTTAATCCTATAGAAAAAAAGTAGAATATTAGTAAGTACCTCAGAAATGTCCTACTTGATGGTGGAAAGAGCAGAGATATCTATTCATCTTCCATGAAGCAGTGATTGAGGTCTGTTCCTGGTGGTTTGTGAGTCCTCCACATGTCTGACCTGCCTCCCTTGCCAGTTTAGGCAGAATGACCTTCTGTAAAAGTCCTTAGGCACGAAGATACAGATGTCAGTTATTTGGATTTCACACATGCAGGCATGTCCGAGGGATACAGGCAAATCACTGATGATGTCTGCAATATACTGATGCTAAATGTCTTGATGTTCAATATTTCTTTTCAAAATTTAATGATTCTGTCCTAAAGGAAGGATTAAACTCATAATTCATCCAAATTTTGTTCCTGTGTTGCTTAGCCTTGTAGCTTTTAAATATTTCACAGTCCATTCATTTCCTGTAGATAGTATGTTTTGATGTCTCCCTTTGCAAATTAAAGATGTTAGGACCCTCCTGCTCTGTTTCTTAAGTCTCCTCTATTCCTTTCATATTTCCGTGCTTGTATTTTATAGGTCTACTTTTATAACTGACTGTAGCTTCCTGTGTGGATGGCTTATTATATTTATATGCTACTCTGATGTATATTTAAGCCCTAAACAGTTTGCATGTAGGTTGAATCATAAGTTGAATAAATAATAGCATCAGATCTATGGAATCTAAGCCAGGTATGGTGGCACCCATCTGTAATCCTAGCTACAGGGGAAGTTGACACAGAAAGTTTGTGAGTTTGGTGCCATTGTGGGGAGCATAGTGATACCCCATCTCAATAAAAAATTTAAGAAAAATAAAGTGATGTGATACATTTGGAATACTATTCATCATAGATTGTTCTTGAATCTTTTACCATCTGCTGATTTACTCTAGACTGATAAATCTTCATGTCTGACCTCAAGGCTTCATGTTGGATATGTAATTTTTTGTAATTACATTTTGGAGTGATTATTTCCCTGATTCTGTATATTTCTGTTCTTTATTTTACTCCAGTAAAATTTCAATTATATTCCAGTATATGTACAGATTGCTTCCTGTGTTAATGATATATTGCTGGAGGTACATGAATGTATAATTCTTAATATAAAGGAAAATATATTTATTTTGCTTAACTCATGTGAATGATAGTTTAATATGGTACAGTCCTAAGCTGCACATTATTTATTCTCATAACGTATAACTCCCTTTTATGTTCTAACATTCCAGTTTATTTGTAAGTGGCTTTTTACTGCTCTCTCTCAACACTGATCTTCACCTCACAATAACTTAGATTATTCACTTCATTGCTAGTGATTTAGAAATTATGCAGCAACATCTAAGCATGAAACATTGTATTTACTATGTTGGCTAATGTTCTTTATCTCTGGCAAGATCCCTTTATTGGTTTTTCTTGAATCCAGAGTGTTTTTCTTTGTTCTCTCCTTTGGGGATAAACTACTATCAAATGTTCATTTTATTATGAAATTAGGTTTCATCTTTTGTTTTTAATAAATTAGTTAATTTTAATTTTAGCTGTTTCTTATAATTTTTAACATTTCTTTATTCTTATTATTTTTCCTAGAAATTTTTCCAGCTTTATAAATGGATTATATTAAGGATTTGTAGAGACAATACAGAGACCAGAACAGAGAGAAAAGATATTTTGATGGTGCAGTACAGAGTTCATTACCCTAAGAACACTGACTTCTTCAAACTATTTTTGGTCTCCCTTCAAATGTCTAGAAGGCACTGGAAGTCTTTTCATATTTATTGGTAAGGACACAGCATGAGTTATTTGAGTCAGGCTTGTCAATAGAAAGATATTCCATTAAGTTAAGAGGTCAAGAAGCCATCCAATACATCTCTGGAATCTCTCTCACCTTTTTCTCTTCATTTTGAGTATTAAGGCTTTGCAAACTATTTTTATCATTGTTTTATTGGGGTTTCAGATAAGTTAAATGTGAGCTCTTGATTTTCTCTTTGATCTAGAAGTTTTACATACTTAAAACATAATCTTCAATATTCTATCTGAGCAGCATATTTTGTCAAATTTCACTGTCTGTAACTTCCGGGAATGTGTGTTTTACCCTCTCTGGTAGGAATATTTCAGCAGAAACAAATATTGCAAAGCTCTCTGAGAGAAGTAGACTGGGAGATGGAGGATATGGTTTCCACACATCTTTCTAAGATTTGCTCAATTTATCATCTTATATCTCTTCTTCTCTACTAGATTCAGTTTTGAAATTTGACAAATTAAATTAATAATGCTTTCTTAACTCATAAGGATTTTCTATTTTCAACTAAAAAAAAGTACGTGCAATTATTTGGAACTCCTTTAATATTGTGCGTTTTATTAGCTATATAAAATAAATAAGATAAAATTCCTATAAGGGAGGAAGTCACAGTCAATCGCAAAAGGTCATCAACAATGTCAAAATAGAGAATCACAAATATTATTAGAAATGAATATCATTTTAAGGAATTATCACTTGGAGAAATTTTGCAGTTAGTGAGCCACTTATTACAGCAAGTTATCTAATTTTGAACAGTCCTTTCTGGACTAATTCTCCATTTAACATATAAATAAGAAAGTATGGGTTCAAAGAAGTATAAGCATTACTTCACAAACACCAAATAAATGACAGAACTGGTACTTAAAAGTAATTCTTCTTCCCATTCCAGTTCCTTTAATAAAGACTTACAAGGGCACATTCTATTTTAAAAGAAAATTTGTGATTTACAAAATGTATTATAGGCAAGACAGGAAGGATAGGCCCTAAAGAGTCAATGCTTGTCCTAGAATGAAATGAAATTGGTTGTTAAAAAAAATAGCAGTTGATTAGTGAGCTTCTTTAAAATAATGACAAATAGAGATGTCAGGTAAATTTCTTTAATGATGATCATGACTATTCTAGTTAGGGAAATAACATTCAAATCTCAAGCTCCTAACCAGAATATGACAGTTCAGACTATAAGAAAAACAGTGAGCCTAGTATTAGCTAAAAGCAGAAAGCCACTATCCCACAAGTTCTTAAATATGAATCCTATTATTGGAGGCTAGATAGGATCATGTGCATGGATATCAAAATGGGAATAATTTACCAAGGCAGGTGCATTTTCATGAAGATTCACCTTCTGCATTTTCTAAGAGCTATATCTGAGAAACCATCATGAGCAAAAGCTCCAGAAAATAAGAATTACAGTAATCCAGGCTTGAAAAATCAGAAGCATTTACCTGCATAGCAAAAGCCTTTGTGCTGATCTGTACACATAGCCTGGCTAGGTTTATTTCAGCATAGAAAGTAAACAGCAATAATAGTTTCAACCATCACAGATAGTCCTGGGGAAGATTAAAAATCATGTGTTTACTTCAATATGAGCTCAAAAATGTTTTGCTGTCTGCAATAAAAGTGAACCATTTCAAAAACAATGGCTTAGATTACTAGATTTGACCTGCTAGTGAGAGATAACTTACTTATTTGGTAGCTTAATAGCAGTGACTCCTCAAATAGCTGGCACATTCTGGCATAGTTGAGATAGAAGGGGTTTCTAATGATTGCATTTTAACATATCTCTGTGCTGGAACAACCCAAGCGAACAGAGAAAGATTTGGGATTGTATTCAGCAATCAAGTGTGGTATGGCATGACTTTTCTATAATCCTTTGACTTGATGGTGACAATCTATTAATGTGTACTGTTGAGCAAAGAGAATATGAATTATATTTAAAGAATCTGAAATTTAAATACCAGCTTGGTGTTTTTTTTTTCTTTTTGTACCAGGGATTGTACCCAGGGGTGCTTATCCACTGAGCCACATCCCCAGCCCTTTTTATATTTTGTTTAGATACAGGGCCTTGTTAAGTTGCTTAGGGCCTCGCTGAATTGCTGAGACTGGATTTGAACTTGTAATCCTCCTGCCTCTGCCTCCTAATCTGCTGGGATTATTTATAGGCATGCACTACCATGCCAAATCCAACTTGTTATTTACTTAGGAAATGTTATGCTTTAGATATAAAGTGTCCCCTGGAATTTCATGTGTGAAATAATGAGGGAATTTTCAGGGGTGAAATGATTAGATGTTGTGAGAGTTATAACCTTATTGGTGCATTAATCAACAGGTATGGGTTTACTGGGTGGTACCTGTAGACAAGCAGTCTGTGATTAGAAGAGCTAGGTCACTAGGGGTATGCCTTTGAAGTATATATTTTGCCCCATGATGAACAGAGCTAGCTCTCTCTCTCTCTCTCTCTCTCTCTCTCTCTCTCTCTCTCTCTCTCTCTCTCTCTCCCTCTCCTTCCTGGTTGCCATGTCCTGAACTACTTCCCTGAACCAAGCTGTTCCACCTAACCTTGGGCCCAGAACAATGGAGTCAGCCATCTGTGGACTGAGACCATGAGCTCCAAATAAACTTTTCCTTCTCTACATTGTTCTTGTCAGTTATTTTGGTCACAGTGACAAAATCTGACTGCAATAGAAGACATGTGCTACAACTCTAGGGGGTCAGATAATGAATGGATGACCACTGTCTCAGCACCAGAATATCAATATCCAATAAGGAGCTTCAGCTCTTTAGCCTAGCAAAAAAATCTTATTTGCAATATTAGATATGGATATTGGGTGCTCAAGGGACCTCTCTAAGGTGATGTAAGTTATCTCCTTTATTCACCTATCATATGACTCAAGACTTAACTTGGGTATCACTTTTGCCAGCATGATCTGGAGTCATCCTAGTTTATAGGGAATATTTTCAATAATGAATTTTTGGTCACATGACAATGTGCTCTACTTACAAAGTATATGAAGGGGGCATACCCAAGAGCAAGATAAGAGATATTATGAGATTTGCTCCCCAAAATCCTTGGATATAACAAATAAGAAAAAAAAACTCTAATTCTTATTAAGGTAATTTTTAGAGAGACTCTCATTAACATCTGAACACAAATCAGTGAGCAGTTACATCTTATTTTTATAGATGGAAATGCTTAAGCTCATAGATGTTAAGGAACTTACTCCAGTTTCCACAGCTAGTAAGCAGAGGAGCTAGAATTTGAATTTAGTTAGGAATCTGAATCATATTCTTAGGCATTCTAAATCTGTTTTTACCAATCATACTTATTCCATGTAAAACCGAGTTTTAAAAACCTGCCCAGGTGACACTTCCATAGTTTTAGGCATTTCACTTCTATTCATAATTTTAATAAGTCCTTCGCTGCACTCATTTTAAAAAATCACGCTTTCCTCTAATTTTTGCTCTCTGCAAAAATAGCAGAGAGCAACTGTCAACAGATGTGAAAATTTACAGATCATTAAATTTTCCTCTGCAGTGCATCCTCAGAAATGCCCTTGTGTCAAAGGACCTCCTCTTTTCCATCTGAAAGGATTGGTTTTAGAAAAGTTTTGCCTCAAACTAGTAACTTAGTCAATCTTCTCCAATGTGCAATTAACCTGAACAATTCTGGAGATAGGGGCCACTGTGAGATCAATTACACCTGGGCTTGGCTTTGCCTCTGTATCTTATCTCCTTACCTCCTCTGCTATCTGTCTTCCTTAAAGATCTTCTCTGGGTCCCCTAAGGGATCTGGGACAGATGGCTCATCAACAAAACTTTGTAAGAGAGCACATTTTGGGGGGGGGGCAAAGCGAGAAGGGGGAGTATTCCTAGGAATCCATATTTGTCCCTCCCTGTCAGCTTGACACATGCACACACAAACACACACACATTGGGCATATAAGATCTGAGCAAAAGTAAAAAATTAGAGCAATGTTGCAGAACGTGTATATGTGTCTGTATGCATATACACACACATACATGCATACATATGAGTCACAGTTCAAAATAAATTAACAAGATGTACTAATGAGCGGCAAACAAGGAGAGAGAAGGAATTGTCCTCTATTTTTAAAAAAAATAATTGGTGAAACTCAAAGTAAACATTTTTGAAGCATAAAAGTATTCATATATGTTAATGGAAAGTTCTTACCAGAAAAGACTTTGTCAAAAACTGCCTTCATGGAACTTAATCCTATCTTTCTTGGTCCCCTGCCTTTCTTTCTCTTCCACACGACAGGTATTCAATGCCTTGTTCTTTGCCTCCCCCATCCACACCACTACTATCATTCACACCACTACATTACTATGGGTTTGGAATTTCTACTCTTCCTGATCCTGCACTTGTCTTTTGCTCAGAAAAAAAAAAAAGATTGGCCATGAGGCTTCCTGGCTTTACAATTTCTAGACAAGTTCCTTGGCTTTTCTAATCATCAGCATGTACAAACTATGTAGAAAATGCTATAGTTCTTGGAGAAGATGAATTAAGAACCTGTGTACATATAGTGTTTATAACAGAGCCAGACTGCAAGGTGTGCTGGTTATCAGTGCTATTGCTGATGTTATTAATAGTTTACTATTTTATAAACTCTGTTTCCTAAAACTGTTTCCGTTTTCAAACTGCAAGTTTCTTGTTGGAGCTTTGGTTTTCATTATCCATGTCTTACTCAATACCTATTTTAAGATTTGATAAAAATTTTGGGCCATAGTGAGAAAAGAAAGGGAAAATATGTTGGCAATATGGAGGACAAAGAATGTCAGAGGCTTAAATTCAGATGGTAACATATTTAGCCTTCCTTTGAGAAAATGTTAGGAGCGTAATTAAGATACTTCCCAGTTATCACTAAACCCATCATTTAATTGCAAGACATGCAGCACCAATCTAATGTGGACTTTGTGCATTCAGAGACTGAAGTACACAATTTAATCTTAGCTCTGAATTGTTGTATAGAAATAAAATTTGAGTATTCCTGCTTGGCTGTCAACCATCTTTCCAGATTTGCTTGGTATCAGTGCAGGCTTCTCTTTTTGGGGGATGAAAGCTCTGGCTGGAATGGGGGTAGTCAGACTTGACCTGTAGGGTGGTCAAGATGGACACTACTGCAGGAAATGAAGACTGTACCCTTCATAGGAGCACAAGGATCCCCAGAGCTGTTTTGCTGCAGCAGAAAGAAAACACACATAAGCAACTCTCCAAGCCAACATTGTGGTAGTTCTTTTTATTGATAATTATCTTTTACATATCTGAATAAGCTTATGCTCCTGAAGGTGTAAAAAAAATGCCCTGGAGGTATAGCCAGCAAAAATTAACACTCCACTGCACATCCTAATTAGGATTTAATTAGGGAATTAAAAAAAATGCCGAGCACATGTTTTTAGCAAGTGCATAATCACTGACTTATTGCTTGTAAGTTTTGTACATATTTTTCATTGTAAATATCCAATTATAATTGTCATTTAGGTCAGACTTTAAGAATTCAAAGTCTTATTCAAAATAATGAGAATTTGTTTCCTTAAGCATAATGTCCTCTGGTATAGTTTTTACATCTTTAAATTTACAACGTGGTCTACATAGTTCCTTCTCCTGGCACTGAAACCGGGTGGTGTTTTTCTCATGATGTGATACATTACTTTTCAAAAAAAAAAAAAAAAAAAAGCCTGAGTCTTGTATTTATAACCAGTGCAAGAGGCGGGGGTGGAATAGTGACAACTGCATTTGTGTTCTTATTCCTGAGAGATTTGTAACACACCGTGACTGTAAAATTGTGGCCTCCTTTTCATAGTGAATGCTCTGTGTGTGTCTCCAACTTTGACCAAACTTTCGGAGTGATTTATAGCAGATCTGTTTGGGCCTGCCCCTGATAATATTCAAATTAAAGTCACAGTTGGAAAAGATAGTGGTATGTGTCATGTGAGTTCCGCTAAAGGTATGGAAACTGTTCCAAGTTTGATGTGTGACCACTGCCACCAGCTTTTAAAAACCACAGCTGATGGGGGATAATGTCTGATGTTGATTTCTTAATCACACTGCCATTATGGAAATAATAGGTTGCTAAGGTAATAAGCATTACTCTTTTTCTGATGGCATTTCAATGCTTTTTACAGCCACTTGTAATGACCATTGAACTGTTTGGTCTAATGAGTGAGAAGACTCCAACATCTTTATTCAAAAGTCACTAATGATAATTGCCACCTATCACCCGATTCTCTAGGGCCCAGAACATACATCCACAGAATCCCATTATCATCCCTGCAGGTCCACATCCCAATCTTTTGAGACTCTAAAAATTAGTCCTAATTTATATCTGATCCAATGATAGCTGCTGTAATTTCTCTCAAATTCATGTTTTTGGTTGTGTCTGAACATCACTCAGCACCAGAGATTTTTTCTAAGGATTTTATTGAAAAATCATAAATATGATTAATGGCAGCTTTAATGTCAGTAAATCATTGAAAATTTCACAACTATTTTCATTTATATAGCATGGTGTAATGATGAAGGGCAAGGAATTGGGAGAGCAATAGATCGGGATCGTCTTTGTTCCATCTGTTAACAGCTGTGGTATATCCCCAGGCAAGTCAGCCTCTAGGAGGCTCCCCAGGCAAGTCAGCCTCTAGAAGGCTCACCATTTCTCACTGTTCCTCTAAATGGAGATAAGAATAGTGCTTTTCTGATTGGGTGGTCCGCTGTGACTTTCAAACGTAAACACAGTAGATATTGTTATGTTATCATCTTCACTGTTATTAACATTATGATCCCTACCTCATGAGCCTCTGATTTTAATGGAGAATAAATGGACCTACACAATTATCAGAATAAATACATAATGTGGACTCCTTAGTTGGGACAGCAATAATTCAGTGTGATTGTGGAGTGAATTGTTTGGGTCATTGCTACAGGTCTATCCATGGGCAGCAACTGACTCTGTAAGCTTCTGTACTAAACATCGCTGCCCTGTGATAAGAGAATTAGTAAATGGCTGATGTGAACAAAACAGGCAAAGGAGGGAAGCAGCCCATAGATAGCATGTACTTCAGGGGTAAGGCACTAAAATAAGAATTTTTATTTATTCTGTTTCATTTATTTTTGCAAAAAATAAAAAAAGATAATGGGAAGGGGATGATATTTCTAATAGCTAAATAAACTAAAGTATACAGAAGAAAAGT
The DNA here is from genome assembly GCF_048772815.1 of Callospermophilus lateralis. Taxonomy (NCBI): domain Eukaryota; kingdom Metazoa; phylum Chordata; class Mammalia; order Rodentia; family Sciuridae; genus Callospermophilus; species Callospermophilus lateralis. Next base: position 83,476 of record NW_027514758.1, on the reverse strand, counting down.
GAGGTCTTTTAGCTAATAAATGGTAAACATGGTGTGGCTCATTTCCAGATCTAAAGAGATATACCTTTGGAAGAATTTTTGAATTACAATTTGGTTAAGACAGGTACTTAAGGAATGGCTCAAAAAAAAAAAACATATAAAGAGAAGCAACAAGGACATGTGCAATGTAAAATGTGCAGGTGTTGGAGGACATCAGAACCCAGGGTGTTTCTTTATGTACACTTCAAGTTAAAAATAGCCAATGTGAAAATGGCACATCAGAGTAGAGAATTAATCTTTTGACTATACTCTATATTGATCAGAATCAAATTAAGAACATTTATCTATTTCTCACATACATAATTTAAAAAAGAAAAAATTGAATGTTTTAAAACATAATGATGTGATACAGGCTATATCACATTAGAAGTTATCATGGAAAAAAAATCTAAATGGGAGACAGTTTTTTAATTTTCATAACAGAGGGTCACTTCAAATGGACACAGATCTATTTCCAATATTCCAAATTTAGAATCACATTCATAAAATGATCTTGATTGTAACTCTGAATTCTCTCTTACCTGAAATTTTGAGACCTGATTATGAAACAATGATATAGCTTCTACCTCAAATCTGGGAGTAATTCAACATTAATACTGTTAATTTTCCTTTGTGGTTTATTTTATTATTCTTACTACTACTACTATTATTATTATTGGTATTGAGCATTAAATCTAGGAATTCTTTACCCCTGAATTATATCCACAGTTCTTTTATTTTTTGTTTTGTTGATAGAGGGTTTTGAAAAATTGCTGAGGCTGGTCTTGAACTTATGATCTTCCTGCATTAGCCTATTGAATCTCTGAGATTACCAGTATCTGTCACTGTGCCCAGCCTCCTTTACAGTCAGAGGTAACAGTAAAATAGTCCACATATTTTACTTCTTCCTTTCAAGAGATGGAATCTATTTCACCACACCTTCATCTGAGCTGGTTTTGTATTTTACTGATCATATAAGAATTCTAACTCAAGACCTACGAGAACTCACAGGTTCTATTCTTTCGGCTCTTGACTGCCATGTGAACAAAGGCAAGCCTGCTAGATAAGAGATTAAATGGGAAGACTTGATGAAGCCATCCCTCCCATTACAGACACCTCATAGACCACCTAGCCCCAGAACACCCACTCAGTGACTGCAAGAGCAAAAATCTAGCTAATATCACCTCAGCCAATCTGAGGAACTGTCAAGTTGATATTAGCCCAAATCATTAACCATAAAATCATGCGATAAATAAGTGACAGTTCTAATTATTTGCGAATTTTTGGATGGTTTGTTATGCAGCAAACACTAACTGATTAAAAATTAGTTCCAACTCTTTCATGTCAAGTATTTGGAAATAATTCCCCCAATGCAATAGTACTGTAATAGTTTGAGAAATTTAAATAACACTTCAAACCCTTCCTAGGGCAATTTTTGTTTGTTTAATTTTTGAAGACATACTGTACTCACATGATTCAAAATCTAAGATACCAAAGGGTATGGAATAAAATTCTCCAGCATCTGTCTTTTCTCCAGAAATTCATGTTTCTTGCCCAAAGGGAAATTGTCTATTCTTCAGTCTTAGAGATCTTCATTGCTAACTCCCTAACCATTTTAAAGTCATAGCTCAAATATTATGTACTAAATAAGTTTTATTCTAATTTTCTTACTGAATTTATACCCTGTCCCCTGAAGCACTTCTAGTCCTCCTAAGTGGCTTTATTTTCTTATACCATAATATCACTTTCTAATATACTGTAAATATTACTTACTACAGTTAACATTTGCCTGATATCTGTATAAGTTCCATGAGGAAAGGGGTAATTTTATGCTGTGTTTGGTTTTATTTCAAGTACCTGGTATATGTGTACACAATAGGTTGTCAGTCAACATTATTTAATGAATGGCTATGTCCTGAAGATAAGAAAAATCCGAGGAAGACTTCAGGAAGAAAAATCAAAATTTTCTATTGTTATCAGATTTAGGCTAAGTGTAAAGTTTGACTCAATTATCCAGTTAATAATGCACTGAATGTAAGGTGATATTTCTTGGTTTTATGAGAAATAAAATTATCAAACAGACACTGAATTTGCCCTCTCTTTGATCGAAAACGAATAGAGATCATAGAGAGATACACCAAAAAATATACATTCTAGAATATTGGTGGATGGTTTCAATAAAACTGCTAAAAGAAGGTACAGTAACTCAGTGAATTATGAAAAGAGCTGAGTACTGAAAAAGTGGCACAGACAAATGGCTGGCAATTAAGGAAAAAAAGAGTGATTAGTTACTATTGAAATAATAGGGATCCATGGTAGAGGACAGGGTAGCATTTTATTTGTGCTCTGAAAGATCTAAAGAACTCAGGGTAAGAGGAAGCTGTGACAATTGTCAGGAAAAAGGTGGCACACAGAAAGGTGGCACACAGAAAATATGTCAAGGGCACATGACAAAAACTAAAACTAAAAACCAACTACCTGTGCTTTCTGATTGATATATAGTGCCCAGCATGACACCTTTAGAATAGGCAATTGAGTATTTCATAGTTGGTCCCATAGTGGTGACTTGGGAGGCTGAAGCAAGAGGATCACAAGTTCAAGGTCAGCCTATGCAATTTAGTGAGTCACTGCCTCAAAAAATGGAAGGGATTGGGGATATGACTCAGTGATAGAGCACTGCTGGATTCAGTCCCCAGTACCAACAACTAACTAACTAAATAAATAAATAAATAAATAAATTCATGATGTTAGTGAAAGTGGTCTTAATTATTTCAGAGACATAATGTTGCCACGTTATGGGATATTTTTATTTTATAAGTCCTTATTGGAGAAATGTGATAGATATATACAACATACTAGTGATTTTTGAAAGTGGGTGTTAATAATATGACGACAATAGTTTGATTTAAGAAAATAAATATTTATAGAATCATGGTGAAGTTGGTCAGGGACTGCCTTTGCATTATAAATAAACTATAGGACACAGCTCTGGGTGAAAAAAAGAGCTTACTACTTTTTCCCATGACCAAGTGTAGTTTTCATTTCTTTGGTCCTGGTGGTGATCATATCCAGCGTTTCTAACCCTGCTTCTGAAGGAAGTAAACTGCTATTTTTCTCGAATTCAGAGAAAGGCGCAAATCCAGTCAACCTGCTATCGTATGTGCCACTCTTATAGTAAGAGTTGTGAACTAAAGAATCAGCATCTAGCTATATGTCATGATGGCAAATGAATGAAACATGGTCATCCGAGAGAGGAAGAAATTTTCCTCCATAAAGGACCTTGCTTTCAACTTGGAATCGTTTTGTGTTAAAAATGTTTCACAAGATTGATTCTTTTAACACCAGCTTAGAACTAGAAGGATGGTTGGAAATTAGCTTGGTTGAGCATTTCTCACATGGAACAAAAGCAAAGGGAGTTTTCATCAGATGAATTAATCTGCTTCTGTTCCAAACAATACATCGGTGGCAGAGCAGGAAGCAGAAGGAATGGCAACATTATTGTTGAGGGACAAGGCAATTAACGGGATTTGAGGAGAGGAGTCTTTTCCATTGAACAACAGGCAAAAGAGGGCTCTCGAAATGCCAATGCCACGGGTTTTAGGAATACTGCTGTGAATACCATTTGATGCCAGCTATTTTAGAGGCAAGTCAGACATAATTTTTCTTGCAGCTTTATTATATTTTACATATATCAATATACATCCATTATGCATAAATGTTTGATGAGATCTGGTCAGTGAGTACAGCCATACAACCACCAATAAAATTAAAATTTAGAAGGCTTTCAATAAAGTCCCTTTTCCATCGATCCTAGGTTCATGACAGCCACATTTTTTCTTGTATGCTATAGATGTACCTTGTAGAACTTTCGTATAAATTGCATTGAGTGGTATATGGTTTATTTTCTATCTGGCTCTGCTTATCTTATTTTAATATTTATCTACATCATTACATTGATTAGGAGTTTGTACATGTTACTTACAGAGCACCATTCCATTTTATGAAATACCTCACCTCTATATCTACTTTTTAGTTTTTGTGCACTGACTTATGTATGTTTTTGGCCTACTGTAAATAATACTCCTAAAAATATTTGTGTGCAATACTTTGACTCTAAAGATTCAAAGGAAAATTTGACATTTAACCATTTTCAAGTATTTCAATCCATAAACATGGCACAACTCTTTATTTAGTAGTATTTACTATCTTTCATTCCTATGTTCATAGTTATACAGTCCTGAAATACTTTTATTACATTTCTTACTAAATATTTTATTTAATTTGATTAATTTGGTGCTTAGAACTTTAAACTTTATTTTGGCTTTCATCTTTTAGATTGCTTATTGATTGATTTTTGATTATTGATATTTTATCCTGTGAATATTTGTAAATATGGCTACATGTATATTAACACATACACTTTTTCTCTGGATAACTCTAATTATCCACCCCTAAACCTGATCTTATTTATAAAGACCCTTTGCAGGTGTGATTAATTAAGAAGAGGTCCCATAGAATTAGGATGCCCCTTAAATCCAGTATGGTTGGTGTCATTATGAGGAAGAAGGAGGACAGACAAAAGTACAGACAGAGGGAAGAAGGTCATGTGATGGCATAGACAGATATAAATGATGCAACTACAATCTATGAATGTCAAAGATTGTCAGGAGCCATGAGAAGCTGGAAGAAGCAATGAATGATTCTTTCCTATCATGTTCAAAGACTCATGGCCATGTCAGCATTTTGATTTTGAACTTCTAGTCTCCAAAACTGTGAGAAAATAAGCTTATATCATTTTAAGCAGTTAAGTTCTTGGTACTTTGTTATGGTGTTCCTGGGTAAAAAAATACATATAGATAAGTATTGTTTTATTTAATAATGACCATAACAATAGACAATACACAACGTTGTTTTATAATGGAAGGATGTGGCATTGTTATACTTTATTTTATAATCTCTATTCATAAAGCTTTGATTCTAACTTTTTTCCCCTTTTAAATGTTCATGTGTCTATAAAAAGAGATTTAAAAGTTATGGAGCATAAATTTAAATGTGTTTTTCAACCACAGATCATGAACTGTAAAATGTTGAAGATGATAGTTACTTATTAGTCAACATTATGAATTCCAGAAAAGAGGATTTTTTTAAATATACATTGATTATAATTACTATAGTAAAATAACCAACTTGATGAAACAATAGAAATGTCAAAATACATAATGAACAATAACATATAGCAAAGAAGTAAAAATTCTTTAGAAAGAGTTTTTAAAAGACATTTAAATTTAATGACAGAAATCTGAATCTCCATTAGAAACATATGCTATGAATGTAATAAGTGTAATTCTTTTTTGTGTCCTCGATTCCAGGTACCACAGATCCAATTTATTGCTCAGTACATGGATGAATTAGCCTTTAACATTAACATTTGTTCTATTGCTTTTATTTCATCTCATTGTTTATTATTATTACTGTATCTGTTTTGTATATGTGTGTTGCTGTCTGTTGTCTCAAAAAGATATAGGCTATCATTTAGATGTGAATTAAATCCCATTGTGAAAATTTAGAGCATTTCAAATTAACAAATATAAATTTTGACCCAAGCATGCTGGTAAGTAATATAGATGCACTCTTTTCCCCCAATTTGAATGAAAGACATTCAAATGGAAAACGGCCAGGTTGTATATAACGATAGAACTCTGACCCAGACTCTGTAGTAGCCAGCTGAGATAGTCCATTATCAACAGCAACCTTTCCAGGAATTCAGAAGGGTAACTTTAACAATTCATTTAGCAAGCCAATAATAGTTTTTTTCATAATTAGCCCCAAATAATCAGGATTTGATCAATAACTGACAGTTTCTGAAATTTTTGTTACCAACCTCAATAGAACTGAACAAAACTACAAATGCACCCACAATCGATCTACTAGGATGTCATGCTGCTGGTTAGCCCACACAGAGCTTCCTTATGCCAACATTTTTCACTCAGAGCATGAAGAAAGCATTCCTTGTGGGTTTTTGTTTGTTTTATTTTCCTTTCCACTATAAAGTTTTCTAAATCCTTTGTCTTGAGTTCCTGCCAAATACAAGTGGTGGTGGCTTACTACTTTGCTATAGTAAACTCTGAATAGTCTTTGCTTTTTCTCATGTGGGTGGTCTTTTCTACAATGCTGAGTTCATAGGAGAGGAATGAGCACATTTTAAAATGGCTACTGTTTATTACAAATAAAAGATTTTAGTGAACAAATTGTTGACTTTACTAAAGGAATTTTATTTATTTATTTATTTTAGATATACAAGACAGTAAAATGTATTTTGACATATTATAAACACCTGGAATATTTAATGTAGGATCCCCTGGTTGTGCATGATGTGGAGATTCTCTCTGGTATATTCATATATTTACATAGGAAAGTTATGTCTAATTCATTCTGTTATTCCAAAGGAATTTAGGTATCATATTTTATTTTCTCGGGAAGGATAAATTCTGACCAGAGATAACCTAAATAAGATAGCCACAGTTGGGGAGGGTGGCGATGGTTTTATAGATAAAACTGCATAGTGAGTAAGGAAATTCCACATATTCTGATATGGTTTGCATTTTCATTTCAAGTGTGTCAGTGTCAGATGATGCAGTTAAGAAGCCCAACTTATAATTTTCCATGTGTGGCTAAGGAGCTTAAACTTGATCTTGTGTATTATAAAGCCAATAATTTTTTAAATTTGGATAACAATATGTTAAAATTCATATTTTAGATACAAGACTTTGTTGAGCAGATATAGAGTGGATTTTCATAAGTCAGGAATAAGAGAATACAGAAAGTTAGGCTAATGAACTCCAAAAGAAATGGGAAAATGTAAAGTACCAACTGAAGAATTGATACTGTGGAAAAGAAACAAACTATAATTCTAAGATATGAAGAAGTAGCAACTGATGGGGAAGTAGGGCAGAAACATTATGGATGTCTTCTATGATTCTAAAACTTGAATGACTGAATTATTGCAATATCAGACCATGATCCAGAGAAAATGTAAGACAAAGAACAACTTTGGAAACTGTGTTGAAGGAGTAGGTAGAGGATGTTTAATGAATCCAATTTAGTCTTGTCAAATTTGAGCTGCCAGTGGGATACATATTTGATGATATCTGCTGCACAGTTGGAAGTAAGTGCCTGAAGCATCAGAGAAATTGAGGTGTCAATTTCCAGGTCATCAGCATACAGAAGGAAGTTAATAGTATAGGCAGTGATGTAACACTGAACAACTTCCAAGACAGAAAACCTAAAAAATGATGCCAAAATAAGACCAGGGGAAAAAAATTCATGAAGTCTAAGTGTTGGAAGAACAATAGAGAGATAATTTGATCATAAAAAAGAAGATGAAGAATTTACAGATGAAGAAAATCAAGGATAGTCAATATGGTAGACTAAGCTGACTTCAGACTTCTCTTTGCTGCTCCAAATCTACAGTCATACTACATAGAATACATTTTTAAAAAAATGCACAGTCAAGCTTGCAAGGAAGAAAACAAGTCTCCAGGGTACTAGAATTTAAAAGAAATTCAAATTTTAGATATAAGGAAATTTGGGATGAGCAAAAAAGATTACTGAAGTCTCCCAAGGAAAACTATGCATTGTTTAAACATGGTTTTCTATGTTATCTGATTCTAACCTTTCATTGCCTTTGAGCTATTTTACAGTTCTGCAAATTGTCAAAAACTGATAACAATGCCAAATAATTCTTGTGTAGAGACATACTAGTATTTTCTTTCAGTGGAGGTTAAATTGACTGTGTTCATCCCACGGAAAAAGATAGTTTTATATCCTTATGTAAATTCATGTCAACATTTTTTTTTATTTCACATACATTTTTGGTTCTTTGTCCTTTGAATCAGTTGTAACATACACCAGTTTATTCATTAAAAAACGAGTTAAATAAGTGATCATTACATGTTCATTTTATGTCTGTATAAGTACTATAATTATATATTATGAATAAATGTACATATATTCCATCTTTATCAAAGATGAGAAATAAATCCATATATACAGCCAAAAGTGTAATGGAACCACACACTCCACTCTTTAGAGTTGAAATATTAATCCTCATTCAAGAAGGCGGGAACCAGACCTCATACCTATGTAGGACAGAAGACAGGAACTTAAAAATCTTTCCTGTTCATACAAAGAAACTGGAAAATTCATACACTGGTCAACACTCTTCATGCTTGTGGTAAAGCAATACAGTAGCTAGTACTATGGTGAAAAAAGAGATCTACATTTAGGAAAAAATAAACTTTGCTCTAAAAATTGTTATGTATTCATTCCCATTATCTGTGTGTGATCTCAAGTTGAAAATAAAAATAAAAACATTTTTTAGAATGTGAAAATCCTTACAAGGATAAGTGTGAAACCACTCTCTAGGAATTCATCTATGGCCCAGATGAACAGAATCCCAAGGAAATAGTTTTCTCTGAAACTACAGGCAAAAATTATTAAATGCAACACTCCGGGAAATCCATACCTGTTGAGATAATTATGAAACAGTATCTAGGACCACTTGCAGTGAGATAAGACAGACTCTAAAAAGTATGATAATAAAACCAATGGAGAAGGGAAGATAGATACTTCCTTTATCTTTAATTTTTAGGTGAGAATCTTTTACTTTACTTGGGTGTTAAGTAAGAGAATGTACCCATAAAACATTTGCAAAACTCCATCTGCACAGTGGGCATGCAACATGTCCTATACAGTCCCTCTGCTTGTAGACTCAATGTGGCCCTTCCTTGTATTCTGGCCTGCTAACCAAGGAATACCTGCTTGATGAAATGTCCCAACCCACTGGGTTAAATCCTCCAAGTTCTTTCCTTGAGCTCAGTAAGCAAATACTTGGAGCATTTGCAGCCCTGGGAATGAACAATAACCTAGAATTAATCATGGTGAAACAACTACGAAGGGACGATTTTCCTCTAAATATTTCAAAAATGGTTTTTTTGTAAGGAGTCGGATTTTAAGGTAACGACAGATTTCCTAAAAGGAAAAGATTATTTTAGAAATGAAAAATGGTTACTGGGAAAAAAATCAATAACAGTAGATTTTATATAACCAGGGAGAGTTAACAAATTTTCTGTTAACACTTGAAGAAACCTTTTAAAAAATTAAAAGATTAAAAATGTGGAAATACAAGTGAGGAATTTAAAATTGTAAATAGAAATAAGCTTAATTTTCTTAGTAGTATTTACAAATGTAGGGAAGAGGTAATATAGAGAAGTAAAAGTTGAATAGATAATATATGCTTTCCACATCTATTCCATGTAGTAATCTAGTGGTCAAGTTAGTGTTTAACAAGTATAAGGCCCTGGGTTAAATCGCTAGCTTTGAAAGCAAAGCAAAGCAATAAGTAAATAAAAAAAAAAAGCAGAAAATGTATCAGAATTTTTCAGTGTTTTAAGGAAGGAATTTTAACCCTAGATTGAATTAGCCTCCAAGAAAACATGTAATATTAATAATAATAAACTCTACCAAGACATAGCTTGGTACTCAGTGTAAAACGTGAAAGATGAACATGTAAGTCTTAAACTTTCTATAATATCATCTCCTGTTTTACAGCAAAGATATAGCAAGTATCTATTGAGTTATAAGTACAAAATATAAATTTCAGGTTAATTTTTGTAAAACATCATATTTTCCTTAATCATTGAAGTAAAATATTTATAGCCATTGCTTTCCAAAAGGCTTGAGAGTTTATAGTTGAAGATGGAAAGAATATAGAGTTAGAACAGGTGACCTTTGAACAATAGTATTGAATAGAAAAGTAAAAAGAGAATTAATAGAGAAATAGACCAAAAGAAAAAGAGAAAGAGAGAGAGAGAGAGAGAGAGAGAGAGAGAGAGAGAGAGAGAGAGAGAGAAGAGATAGATATGGGAGCACAAGAGGGAGGGAGGTGGGGGAGGATATGTTTAGGTTTAGTCATAAGTTCTAATTACTATGATGGCTAATTTTATATGTGAGCTAAGAGATACCTGGAGAGCTGATAAAATATTATTTCCAGGTATCTTTGGAAGTGTTTCCAGAGGAAATTACCATTTGCATTGGTAGACTGAATAAAGAACATTGTCCTCATTTATATAAACAAAAATGGAAAGGAAGGGCAAATTCATATTCTCTGAATTGAGACATCCGTCTTCTTCTGCCCTGGACAAAGGCACTTCTCATTCTCAGAAAATGATTTGCAACACAAGCTTTCATATTTTTCCAGCTTGCAGACAACATTGTGGAACTTCTTGTTCTCTGCAATTTTGTGTGCAATTCCTATTATAAATCTGTCTACATAAGTTATATTGGTCTGATACATATACAGATCAATATTGGCTATATATAACTAATAGGTTGTATACTACATAAATACAGTATTCTCTGTATTAGAGAACCTTGACAAATAAAATTAGAAAATGATATCTTTTCCAAGTAAATTCATATAACGAAAGATTCAATCTTGGTGTTTCTCATTGGCTACTAAAACTGAAGTTCATCAATCTACTAGGAAACCGTAACAGTGCTATTACTTTCCAGGAAAAGTATTGTCTTGAGGATGTGCATGTGGGGATAGCAGAACAATGGAATCCTCGAAACCTTAGATTATATTTGCTGAAAATATAAGGATTCTTTTCTGTGTCTTCCTAGGGTCTCTTAGAACATAATATCAAACCAATTTCTTGATTGACACCTCACAGGATGATGGCAAATAGGAACACAGTAGAAGGACTAGATATAGTATGGCAGTCTCTGGCTGTCTTTATTTTTAAATTTTTTTTATTTTTATTCTAATTTGTTATATTTGATATCATAATGCATTACAATTTATATTATATATGTAGAGCACAGTTTTTCATATCTCTGGTTGTATATAAAATATATTTACACCATTCGTGTCTTCATACATGTACTTAGGGTAATGATGTCCATCTCATTGCACTACCTTGTTACCCTCATGCTTCCTTCTTTCCTCTCCCACCTCTCTGCCCTATCTCAAGTTCGTCTAATTCTCCCTTGCTCCCTCTTCCATCCCTGCTATGAATCAGCCTCCTTATATTGGAGAAAACATTTGGTATTTGGTTATTTGGGATTGTTTAACTTCAACTTATCATTATTTTCTCCAACTCCATCCATTTATCTGCAAATGCCATGATTTTATTCTCTTTTATTGGTGAGTAATATTCCACTGTGTATAAATACCACATTTTTTAAATCCATTCATCTATTGAAGGGTATCTAGGTTGGTTCTACAGTTTAGCTATTCTGAATTGTGCTGCTATAAACATTGATGTGGCTGTGTCCCTGTAGTATGCTGCTTTGAAGTACTTTGGGTATAGAAGGAGGAGTGGGATAGTTGGGTAAAATGGTGGTTCCAGTCCCAGTTTTCCAAGGAATCTCCATACTGCTTTCCATATTTGTTGGGATTTGTCTTTGCCTTCTTTGGGGCTGTAGCCATTATTGGGCATTAAGAAAAGTGACCTCATGGTCTCTCTGGGTATGGCTTCCATATACGTGACCACACAAAAGCTGGGTATGGCTTCCCCATGCATAACAGGATTAAATTAGAATATTTCCCCTGGTAACAGGGACGTGCTTATTCCCTATTAGCTCCCACTACTTTCTCTGCTCTACTTCCTCTTTACTCTGCTATAAAAATCACCTGAGACGCAATAAAGATTGAGATTTGCTGTGCTTTCATGGCTGACACAACTTCCAGCTCAGTGTGGTTTGTTCCCAATCTTGGGAGGGGACTGGGCCGCGAAACTTACCCTCTTGCTCAGTCCCTCAGAGATGGCAGGCTGGTCCTGCCCGCTTCCCATGTACCCTTGTCGCAGGCGACACATAATAGCTGCAACCATTTGCAGTCCCATCAACAATGTGCCTTTTTTCCCACATCATTGCCAACACTTATTGTTGTTTGTACTCTTAATAGCTGTCATTCTGAGTGAAGTGAGATGAAATCATAGAGTAGTCTTGATTTGCATTTCTCTCTAGCTAGAGATGTTAAGTATTGTTTCATATATTTGTTGTTTGTATATCATCTTCTGAGAGGTTAATGTTCAGTTCCTTGACCCATTTATTGGTTGGGCTATTTCATTTGTTGGTGCTTAGCTATTTAAGTTCTTTATATACTCTAGAGATTAGTGCTCTATCTGATGTGCGAGGGGGGGAAATTTGCTCCCAGGATGTAGGCTCTCTGTTCAACACACTGTTTTTTTTTTTCTTTTGCTGAGAAGAAGCTTCTTAGGTTGAATCAAAACCTATTTATTGATTCTTGATTTTAATTCTTGTGCTATAGGAAACTTATTAAGGAAGCTGGGGCCTAATCCAACATGATAGAGATTTGGGCCTATTTTTTTTCCTGATAGGTACAGTGTTTCTTGTTTAATTCCTAGGTCTTTGATCAGTTGAGTTTTGTGCATGGTGAGAGATAGGGGTTTAATTTCATTTTGTTGCATATGGATTTCCAGTTTTCACAGCACTATTTGTTGAAGAGACTATTTTTTTCTGCAATATATGATTTTGGCACCTTTGTCTAATATAAGATAACTGTAATTATGTGGGTTAGTCTTTCTGTCATCTATTCTGTTTCATTGGTCTACCAGTCTATTTTGGTGCCAATACCATGCTATTTTTGTTATCATTGCTCTGTAGTATAGTTTAAGGTCTGGTATAGTGATGTCACTCTTCCTGCTAAGGATTGCTTTAGCTATTCTGGGTCTCTTGTTTTTCCAGATGAAATTCATAACTGTTTTTTTCTATTTCTATGAGTAATGTCATTGAAACTTTGATTGGAATTGCATTAAATCTGTATAGTGCTTATAGTCATTTTGACAATATTAATTCTGCCTATCCAAGAACATGGAAGGTCTTTCCATCTACTAAGGTCTTTTTTAATTTCTTCCTTAGCATTCTGTAGTTTTCATTGTAAAGGTCTTTCATCTCTTTTGTTAGGTTGATACCCAACTATTTTTTTTGAGGTTATTGTAAATGGGGCACTTTTCCTCATTTTTCTTTCATAGGATTTGGCACTGATATACAGAAATGCCTTTGATTTGTGGGTGTTGATTTTATATTCTGCTACTTTGCTGAATTCATTTACTAGTTCTAGAAGTTTTCTGGTGGAATTTTTTGGGTCTTCTAAGTATAGAATTATATCGTCAGCAAATAGTGCTAATTTGAGTTCTTCTTTTCCTAACCGTATCCGTTTAAACTGTTTCTTCTAATTTTTCTGGTCAGTGTTTCCATAACTGTGTTAAATGGAAGTGATAAAAGAGGGCATCTGTGTCTTGTTCCAGTTTTTAGAGGGAATACTTTCATTTTTTCTCCCTATAGAATGATGTTGGCCTGGAGCTTAACATAGATAGTTTTTATGATGTTGAGATATGTTCCTGTTACCCTTGTTTTTCTAGTGTTTTGAACGTAAAGAGGTGCTGTATGTTGTTGAGTGCTTTTTCTGCATCATTTGAGAAGATCATATGATTCTTATCTTTAAGTTATTGATGTGATGAATTACATTTATGTTGAACTAACCTTGCATCCCAGAATGAACCCCACTTGATCCTGGTGCACTATCTTTTTGATATGCTTTTGTATTCAATTTACTGGAATTTTATTGGGAATTTTTGCATGTTTGTTCATTTTAGATATTAGTCTGAAGTTTTCTTTCTTTGATGTGTCTTTGTGTGGTTTGGAATCAGGGTGATATTGGCCTCATAGAGTGAATTTGAAAGTGTTCCCTCTTTATCTTTTTCACAGAATAATTTGTGGAGTACTGGTGTTAGTTCTTCTTTAAAGGTCTTGTTGAACTCAGCTGTGTATCCATCTGGTCCTGGGCTTTTCTTGATTGGTAGGCTTCTGATGGTGTCTTCTACTTCAATGCTTGAAATTGATCTGTTTAAATTGTGGATATCATCCTCATTCCATATGGGCAAATTGTATTACTCTAGAAATTTGTCAATGCCTTCAATATTCTCTAGTTTATTGGCATGCAAATATTCAAAACAATTTCTAATTATCTTCTGTATTTCTGTAGTGTCCATCATGATATTTCCTGTTTCATCACATATGTTAGTAATTTGAGTTCTCTCTTTTTCTCTTCATTAGCATGACTAAAGATTTATCAATTTTATTTAATTTTTCAAAGAAATAACTTTTTGTTTTGTCAATTTTTTTCAATTTTTGTTTTGTTTTAATTTTATTGATTTCAACTCTGATTTTACTTTTTTCCTGTCTTCTGCTTTTGGTGTTGATTTGCTTTTCTTTTTGTAGGTTTTTGAGATGTAATATTAGGTCATTTATTTGTTGACATTTTCTACTTTAAGAAATGAACTTCATGCAATGAACTTTCCTCTCAGTATTGTCTTCATAGTGTCCTAGAGATTTCAATATGTTGTATCAGTGTTCTCATTTACCTCTAAGAATTTTTTTATATTCATTTTTTAGTTATAGTAGGACACAGTACCTTTATATATTTATTTTTATGTGATGCTGAGTTTCGAACTCAGGGCCTCACCCATGCTTGGCAAGTGCTCTACCACTGAGCCACAACCCCAGCCCCTACCTCTAAGAATTTTTCAATCTCCTTCTTGTTGTCTTTTGCAACCTATTGTTCATTTAATAGCATATTATTCAGTCTCCAGGTGTTGGAGTCGCTTTTATTTCTTATCTTGTCATTGATATCTAATTTTATTCCATTGTGACCTGATAGAATGCAGGGTAGTATCTCTACTTTTTTGTAGTTGCTAAGAGTTTCTTTGTGGAATAATATATGGGCTGTTTTAGAGAGGGATCCATATGCTGCTGAGAAGAATGTATATTCATTCACGGAAGGATGAAATATTCTATATAGTCAGTTAATTCTAAGTTATCAATTGTATTATTAAGTTCTATTGTTTCTTTGTTCAGCTTTTGTTTAGAAGATCTATCCAGCGGTGAAAGAGGAGTGTTAAAGTCACCCAGAATTATTGTGTTGTGGTCAACTTGACTCTTGAACTTGAGAAGAGTTTGTTTGATGAACATAAATGCTCCATGGTTTGGGGCATATATATTTATAATTATTATGTCTTGTTGATGTAAGGTTTCCTTGAGCATTATGAAATGTCCTTATTTTTTACTTTTGATTAACGTTAGCTTAAGATCTACTTTATTTGATATGAGGATGGAAAACCATTCTTGGTTCTGCCATCCATGTGAATGGTATGATTTTTCCCAACCTTTCACCTTCGGTCTGTGTATTTCTTTTCCTATGAGATGAATCTCTTGGAGGCAGCATATTGCTGGGTCTTTTGTTCTTTTTCTTTTTTTGATCCAATCAGCTAGCCTATGTCTTTTGATTGGTGAGTTTAGGCCATTAACATTCAGGGTTATTACTGAGACATGATTTGTATTCCCAGCCATTTTTGTTTATTTTTGTTATTTAACTTGACTTGGTATCAATTTTGATTAGATTTTTCTTTAGTGTAATACCTCCCTCTGCTGACTTTCATTGTTGTTTTTTATTTCCTCTTAGATTATTTTGTCAAGGATGTTCTGTAGTGCAAGTTTTCTATCTTTTGTTTATCATGGAAGGTTTATATTTTATCATCAAATCTAAAGCTTAATTTTGATGGATACACAATGCTTGGTTGGCATCTGTTTTATTTCAAAGCTTGACATATGTGGTTCTAGAATCTTCTAGCTATCAGGGTCTGTGTTGAAAAATATGCATATAACCTAATGGTTTCCTCCTATATCTAATCTGATTTCTTTCTCTTGTGGCTTTTAATATTCTCTCCTTATTCTGTATGTTAGGCATTTTCATTATATTGTGCCTTGGTGTGGATCTGTTGTGATTTTGTATATTTGGTGTTCTATGAGCCACTTGAATTTGGTTTTCCAATTTGTTCCTCATGTTTGGAAATTTTTCTGATATTATTTCGTTGAATAGATTGTTCATACCTTTGGTTTGGAACTCTATACCTTCCTCCATCCCAGTAACTCTTAATTTGGGTCTTTTTATGCTATCCCATATTTCTTGCCTGTTCTGTTCATGGTTTCTCACCATTTTCACTGTGTGGTCTACATTTTTTTCAAGATTATATATTTTTGTCTTCATTATCTAATGTCCTGTCTAATCTGTTGGTGATTCTTTCAATTGAACTTTTAATTTGGTTTATTGTTTCTTTCATTTCAAGGACTTCTGTTTTCTTTAGAACTTCTATCTCCCTATGGAAGTAATCTTTTGCTTCCTGTATTTGCTTATGTAGTTCTTTGTGAAAATGGTCTTTTGCCACCTGTATTTACTCTCTTATATCATTCTTTAACTCAAGAACATTTTAATTACGTACATTCTAAAATCCTTATCTGTAATTTCATCTCCTGTGCTGGCCATGGATTCTAATAATGTGGTACCTTAATTTGTTTGGGGCACTTTTGTGTCTTCCTTTCTAGCTCTGTAGATCTGAGGCATTATCATTTTACCCTATAGGCTTATAGTGCCCCTGTAGGGTTCCAATACCTCACCTTTGAGTGGAAGGACAATGTTAACAGATCTCAATATAAAGAAAATACTACCTAAAAACAAATAGTTGTTATTAAGGCATTTACAGTTTGGTCAAATGTAAAGAAATGGTGAATTCAATTATTATCTCCAATATAATCAGCAGGTTTGTAAAAGGGTTTACATTTTCTGATGGTGGACAAAGAACAGGGGTTTGGTGTAGTAAGATATGCTGAGGAGGTATGAGATGAGGATATAGATTTATTATATTTTAGGAAGTGTGAAAGAGAAATTTAAAGAAGAATGTTAGCAGGAGAATAGAGAGTAATTTGGGGTAGGCAAGAGGGAAGACAGTAGTGTATATAAAACAAACACAGATAAAGAAAAATAAAACGTAGTAAAAATTAAAATAAAATAGTAATAATTGGAGAGAAAAAATAGAAACAAACAAATAAAAAAGAATATACAAGACAACTGTAATATACTATTCAGTTGTCTCAGTTCTCAATATTCTAATTCATGCAAAGTACTTGGTTTCAGATATGTTGGGATGTGAAGGCAGAAGAATAAAGAAGGAAGAAAAAAAGGGGAAAAAATTCTTGAAGGAGGAAACAAGAATTGTTTTGGTTGGAGATCAGTATCGTTCATGCTTCTCTTCTCATCCAATAGGTGGGGTTGCCTGTTCTTGGTTGGTATCTTCCCCATCAGGGTGGTGGAGGTTACTAGGGTGTGAGGATTGGTCTTGGGTGTAGGGAACCTGGAAGTGGGGTATTGCACCCCCTGGTCCAGTTGGGAGATTGCATCTCAAGGATCTCCTTTGGGGTCTGCTCCTGTAATATGAGCGCTGATTCTTATCTCCTCACCTTGCCTGTAGACTTCACAGTTCTGCTACCTAAATTAGTCTCTAAAGTGTATCTCTCTCACCCTCTCCATTTCTACTTTCCAATCAAGAACCTTTCTCTAGGGGGGAGGGGGGGTCTTGTGTGTTGCACTCTGATGGATGCACACCTGTCAGGGAGGGCTGTTTTGAATTGGCCAGTCACTCTGCAGAGTTGGCGGCTGCTAGGAATTGGTGGGGGGGATTAGAAAACTATGGGTACTTGGCTATCCATGTTCCAAATTGGTAGTTGTCCCAACTAAGGATGGTGATGGAGAAGACCCAAGATGGAGGTAGCTGCTTTCAGCGATGGGTGTCGGGTTGGGTTGGGGAAGCTGAGCGATGGTATTGTGCGATGCGTTCAGAGATTAGCTCTGTGGCATGCAGTGGTGTGGCTTTCAGCATTCTTCAGAGCCTGTGATGTCCCCAGGTGCAGGCAGGGTACTATAAGTAAGGGGCTATGGCAATAGGTGCCCAGTTCCAATATGGAGGCAACAGGGAACGCCATGTTGGTAGATGGGGTCCACATGGGAGTGGCAGCTGGAGTTCTTGTGCGTGGGTAGCAGCTGAGTATCCTTTGTGAGAGCAGTGTCTGGGAATTTTGTGCTGGTGCTGATCCCTGTGGTCCTACTAAGTCACCTGTGAGAAATGCATAGGTGAGTAGTCAGGAGTTCTATTCTAATGCTGGGGCCTGGGGCCTGCAAGGCATGGTGGCTGTGAGAACTTCATGGGATCAGCTGTGGAGGGGTCTTCTATCGCTCTCAGCAAAGCAGTATTCCCACTAATTGAGACCTGGGTCATGAAACAACACAGAATGCTGCCTCCCACTGCCCTGCCATCTTGGATCCCCCTGTCGTTATTGATAAAAATAAAATTAGTATATATTGAAGAGTGAAATATATGTATGTATGTATGAAATATATTGCTGAGTCTGGTTGATTCTCGACTCAAAAAATATTTGCTGACGAGGGGGAAAAAACTCACAAAAAGGTATTTTCAAAACAAATGCCAACACTTGTAAATTTACATTTTCAACATATTTCAATCAAACTATCTTTGAAATTATTTGTCACTGTCCCCAAACAATGTTTGCAAGAATTTGTAATATATTACACATCACTAGGTACATTTTCAAGTTTGAGATTAGGGAGCTTGATTTCAATGCCTTTTAATTTTCTGCAGATTCATGAGGTATTGTTTCCCATCTCACTGAATATTGTCAAAAATAGAGTAAGAAGGTTATTTTCTTAGCACATGAAAAGAATATCTAGGCTTGGGGATTTTGGGAGACATTTGGAGATAATTACTTGGTCGCTTGAGTCAAAAAGCAAACTTTTCTAAGTGAAATGTAGTGCTGTATTAAAAAAAATCTACATTCTCTGCTTGACAAGTGAAATGAATTGTTGGATTTAGAGACAGAAAAGCTATGCTATTTTAATTACACTGAGCACCACATATCCAATGGTGAAATTATCAAATTATCACATTTTGAATTAACCAGTATACTGCTTTAAAATTAGGAGGCAATATGGTATCATGAGGGCAAGCTATAGGAAGGAAGATTCTGAATTTTAATCCTGACTCCTTTGGACACATTTGATTAAGTTATGTCATCACTAAAATGGGGATAATGTAGTCAGCTTCCAGATTGTCAGGTTTCATATCCAAAGATTCAATGAACTCTCAATCAAAGATATATATTTTTTACATTGCATTAGTTATTATGAGTAATCTAGAAATGATTTAAAGTATATAGGAGGATGTGCATAGATTATACACAAATACCATGCTATTTTACATAAGGGACTTGAATAGCCTCATATATTGGCATTGTTGGGTATCCTGGAATCAATCCCTCATTGTGCTGAGCATGCAGTATGGATAGAATTTTTGAATGAAATAAACATTTAAAAGCTCTTCCCACTTTTTGAAGGCTCATGACCACCACACAGATATTCCTCAACGTACAATGGAATTACTTCTGATAAACTCACTGTAAACTGAAGATACCATAAGTCAAAAATGCATTTATTCCTAAACTACTGAACATCAGAGTTTAGCCTAGCCCACCATAAATGCGCTCAAAACACATTAGCCTACAGTTGGGCAAATTATCCAATGAAAAGTCTATTTTCATTAAAATTGTTGAAAAATATATCGAATACTGTACTGAAAGTCAAAAACAGAATGTTATTCTGTATTGCCAGCCCAGAAAAAGATCAAAATTCAAAGTTCACATTCTACTAACCAAGCCTTGTTTTGGCACATTAACAAAATAGAAAAATAAAAAGTGGTACCCTGTCTAGCTGGGGACTGTCTGCATTTTTAAAATTATTTGTCACTGTTCCCAAACAATGTTTGCAAGAATTTGTAATATATTACACATCAGTAGGTACATTTTCAAGTTTGAGATTAGGGAGCTTGATTTCAATACCTTTTAATTTTCTGCAGATTCATGAGGTATTGTTTCCCATCTCACTGAATAGTGTCAAAAATAGAGTAAGAAGGTTATTTTCTTAGCACATGAAAAGAATATCTAGGCTTGGGGATTTGGGGAGACATTTGGAGATAATTGGCTCTTATTTGTAGGCACATTTGTAACTACTTAAGAGGAATATCTGTGGATCTATCCTACCTTGTAAATTCTCTACAGTTGTCTTCTTTTCCTACTTTGTGTTAGTAGAATTTCCAATGTCCTTCCCATCTTGTCCACTTCGGTTTTCCAGCACTGAATTAATTTTTCTAAATCCACACTAGTACAATCAAGTGCTCCTTCCTTTTTTTTTTTTTTTTTTGTATTCATTTGCTTAGTGACTCGCTTTTTGCTGAGCCTGGCTTTGAATTTACAATCCTCCTGTCTCAGCCTCCCTATCCACTGGGATTACAGGTGTGTGTCACTATGCCCAGTAAGTGTTCTTTTTTATCAACCTTCATGATTGCCTAATCTTCACTGTCTGCCTCTTTGTGTTCCACTCATCCCCCTCCAGCTCCTTGTCCTCTCATCATAGCTGTCAGCCAAATCACTAAGCTTTTTCAGAAATACCCTATTCTCTTTCATAATTTACCACACTTGAGTGGGCTTATTACATCCTCCATTTCCAACTGGTGAGTTCATTGTCCATCTGAAGTCAGGTTGACTGGTGACATCATTCTTGAATCCATCTCCAGGATTCACATTTACACAGTAACTCAGTATGGGGTACACATTCTTACAGCACACATTTATACTTTGTTATAATCCTCCACACACTGGAAGTCTTCTTTCCTATTGTAATAAAATCACTTGATACCAGGAAGTGTAGCTATTAATGATTCTATCCCCGCATTTGGAATGTCATATGCAATTGTTAAGTGTCTGCTGTGCCAACAAGAAGATAAAGCCATAAAAGACAGAATGTATGCTTCTACTTGACTGAGATATTTCTAACATGGTGGGGGACATATGTACTTCTAAAGTTTTCTGTAAACAAAGATTGATGATATAAGCAATTATTTCTGTTCTTAGTATTAATACACAAAAGCATATCGAGTGTAATGGTTGAGTTATCCCAGATCTCTAGATCTTTGATATAAGGGGGGTGACTCAAAACAGAGCAGGGAGGAAGAGTATGAGAAGAAGATTGCCATTAAATAGGGATGAGAGGTGAGTGGGAATGGGAGAGAGAAGGGGAATTGCATGGAAGATGGTAGGAAACCCTCATAGTTATGCAAATTTACAGATAAGATGGTGTGAGGGGGAAGATAAAAGAAAGAGAAACATGTCACAGTAGATTGGGTAGAAAGAGGGGAGGGGGGATAGGAAGGGCAGCACAATACAATAGACACTAGTATGGACCTATGTATAAACATGGCTGTATAACCAATGTGATCCTGCAGTCTGTACACGTGGAAAAATAAGATTATGTACCCCATTTGAATCAAATGTATGATATGTCAAGATCATTGTAATGTTTTGAGCAACTAATAAAAAAATTTTTAAAAAAAGAATGTTTGAATTAGATGATATGAACTCTTGATGCTATCCTTGATAATACATTTTATTTAAAGTTTTCTTAGGTATTCAGTGAAGATAATTTAATGCCTGAAGTAAGTAGAAAAGTGAAGAGATCTGCCTGAAATATCAAGGGGGGAAAATGGGAGATTTTAAATAAAATAGATGGGAACAAATAAAAGAAGAAGAAGGAGGAGGAGGAGGAGGAGGAGGAGGAGGAGGAGGAGGAGGAAGAGGAGAAGAAATTCTTCGACAGGTGAAACTGTGTGAAACATACTTTACTGGGCAATCCTCCTGCTTTGTAGGTTACTGTAAGTTCCCATCCTCATTCCAGCTCATCTGGAATTTCAGGATTGAAAATAGAATGTTTTGACCAAGGCCAGGAAGTCCTTATAATCAGTTTCTAAAATCTGAATCTGAGATGCACAGCAAAATAAAAAAAAAAAAAAAGAGGGTGGGGGGGACTCATTTTAATTAGATGACAGTATTTCCACTCCACAGAAAGCCACAGCAATAATTAAAGCCTTGGGTATAGATTTGTCTTTTGACTTTGAACTTTCAACCATTTTACCAGATTTGATTTAAACGAAATTGAAAACTTTCAGAATGGCCTTTTTAATCTCAAGAATTTCAAATCTCAGTCTTACAAAATGTGTAACAGAAAGAAGTTGCCTTATTTTTCTTTTGAACTTGGCATGGCATTTTATACCAATCTCACATGTAGAAAGCCCCTTAACAGGCTTTGCGAGTTTGGAACTAGATAACCATCACCTTTTTGGACAAATCTACTTTCATCTGGGTGGATATTTTGACATCTAGCATTTGGTGCTTTTACTCTCTTCTCTATACAAAGGTCTTAATTGTTCCATAAAGTAAGCTTCTTTTGCCACTCAAATATAGTTGCTAATATGTAAATCAATGAACATGTAGTTAAATGTGGAGAGTACAGATTTATGTCCTGATTTCATGTTGATTTAAGTCACATTCTTTCCTGCTTAGTAGTGCTTCCAGTCAGGGCTGCCCTGAGGCAAAACTGTGAAATAGGTTAAGCTGCTTTTTAGCTTCATCTGGTTTTCTCTAAGGGTCTATGTAGGAGGGTGGCTTTTTCAAACTGAAGAGGATTCTCTCTAAAACGAAGGCTATTTTTTTTTTCCTCGAGATGAAATGTAAGGCAAATGACCACCAACATCAGATGCATTGTCTATTTTATTTTATTTTTTTTAATGCTAGCAAAGGGTCTTTGTTGAGAAATATTTGGAAATAAAGTTGTTAGAGAACTACATTCGTGCTGCATCTTTTACATTCTTTGATAATTTTGTGAGTGACTCGATGGTACTCTGCAGGGAACTCAAAGTCAATAGAATGTGATCACTGTCCAATGAGAGATGACAGTCTCGTTCTCATGACAAATTCAGAAGCTTGCAAATAGCATAATACACAACAGATGCAATTATGAGGGTTGGAACAGAGTGCTAGGGAGATGTAGTGCACTGTGTGCCTGGATACAGTAAATTGAAGAAATTAGACATAAGTTTTGAAAGAAAAACTTTCAGTTAATCCCACCAGCAATGTATGAGTGTGCCTTTTCCCCCACATCCTCGCCAGCACTTATCTTGTTTGTATTCTTAATAGCTGCTATTCTGACTGGAGTGAAATTAAGTTCTTTGAGTAGTTTGATCTGCATTTCTCTAACTGCTAGAGATGTGAACATTTTTTCATACATTTGTTTTTTTTTCTATTTTTTTTTTATTGGTTATTCAAAACATTACAAAGATTTCAGAATCACATCGGTTACACATCCACATTTTTACATAATACCATAATAGTAACTGTTGTATTCTGCTACCTTTCCTATCCTCTTCTATCCCCCCTCCCCTCCCCTCCCATCTTCTCTCTCTACCCCATCTACTGTAATTCATTTCTCTCCTTATTTTTTCCCCATTCCCCTCACAAACTCTTATTTGTAATTTTGTATAACAATGAGGGTCTCCTTCCATTTCCAAGCAATTTCCCTTTTCTCTCCCTTTCCCTCCCACGTCATGACTCTGCTTAATGTTAATCTTTTCCTCCTGCTCTTCCTCCCTGCTCTGTTCTTGGTTGCTCTCATTATATCAAAGAAGACATTTGGCATTTGTTTTTTAGGGATTGGCTAGCTTCACTTAACATAATCTGCTCTAGTGCCATCCATTTCCCTGCAAATTCCATGATTTTGTCATTTCTTAGTGCTGCGTAGTACTCCATTGTGTATAAATGCCACATTTTTTTTATCCATTCATCTATTGAGGGGCATCGGGGTTGGTTCCACAGTCTAGCTATTGTGAATTGTGCTGCTATGAACATCGATGTGGCAGTATCCCTGTAGTACGCTCTTTTGAGGTCTTCAGGGAATAGTCCGAGAAGGGTAATAGCTGGGTCAAATGGTGGTTCCATTCCCAGCTTTCCCAGGAATCTCCATACTGCTTTCCATATTGGCCTCACCATTTTGCAGTCCCACCAGCAATGTATAAGAGTACCCTTTTCCCCACATCCTCGCCAGCACTTGTTATTGTTCGACTTCATAATGGCTGCCAATCTTACTGGAGTGAGATGGTATCTTAGGGTGGTTTTGATTTGCATTTCTCTGACTGCTAGAGATGGTGAGCATTTTTTCATGTACTTGTTGATTGATTGTATGTCCTCCTCTGAGAAGTGTCTGTTCAGGTCTTTGGCCCATTTGTTGATTGGGTTATTTGTTTTCTTATTGTTTAATTTTTTGAGTTCTTTGTATACTCTGGATATTAGGGCTCTATCTGAAGTGTGAGGAGTAAAAATTTGTTCCCATGATGTAGGCTCCCTATTTACCTCTCTTATTGTTTCTCTTGCTGAGAAAAAACTTTTTAGTTTAAGTAAGTCCCATTTGTTGATTCTTGTTTTTAACTCTTGTGCTATGGGAGTCCTATTAAGGAATTTGGAGCCCGACCCCACAATATGTAGATCGGAGCCAACCTTTTCTTCTATCAGACGCCATGTCTCTGATTTGATATCAAGGTCCTTGATCCATTTTGAGTTAACTTTTGTGCATGGCGAGAGGAGGGGATTCAGTTTCATTTTATTGCATATGGATTTCCAGTTTTCCCAGCACCATTTGTTGAAGATGCTATCCTTCCTCCATTGCATGCTTTTAGCCCCTTTATCGAATATAAGATAGTTGTAATTTTGTGGATTGGTTTCTGTGTCCTCTATTCTATACCATTGGTCCACCCGCCTGTTTTGGTACCAGTACCATGCTGTTTTTGTTACTATTGCTTTGTAGTACAGTTTGAAATCTGGTATCGCTACACCTCCTGATTCACACTTCCTGCTTAGAATTGCTTTTGCTATTCTGGGTCTTTTATTTTTCCATATGAATTTCATGATTGCTTTATCTATTTCTACAAGAAATGCCGTTGGGATTTTGATTGGCATTGCATTGAACTTATAGAGAACTTTTGGTAATATTGCCATTTTGATGATGTTAGTTCTGCCTATCCATGAACAGGGTATATTTTTCCATCTTCTGAGATCTTCTTCTATTTCTCTCTTTAGGGTTCTGTAGTTTTCATTGTATAAATCTTTCACCTCTTTTGTTAGGTTGATTCCCAAGTATTTTATTTTTTTTGAGGATATTGTGAATGGGGTAGATGTCCTCATTTCCAGTTCAGAAGATTTGTCGCTGATATACAGGAATGCCTTTGATTTATGCGTGTTGATTTTATATCCAGCCACTTTGCTGAATTCATTTATTAGCTCTAGTAGTTTCTTTGTAGACCCTTTTGTGTCTTCTAGGTATAGGATCATATCATCCGCAAACAGTGATAATTTAAGTTCTTCTTTTCCTATTTTTATGCCTTTAATTTCTTTCGTCTGTCTAATTGCTCTGGCCAGTGTTTCGAGAACTATATTGAATAGAAGTGGTGAGAGAGGGCATCCCTGTCTTGTTCCAGATTTTAGAGGGAATGCCTTCAGTTTTTTTCCATTTAGAATGATGCTAGCCTGAGGCTTAGCATATATAGCTTTTATAATTTTGAGGTAAGTTCCTGTTATCCCTAGTTTTTCTAATGTTTTGAACATAAAGGGATGCTGTACTTTGTCGAATGCTTTTTCTGCGTCCACCGAGATGATCATATGGTTCTTATCTTTAAGTCTATTGATGTGGTGAATAACGTTTATTGATTTCCGTATATTGAACCAGCCTTGCATCCCAGGGATGAATCCTACTTGATCATGGTGCACAATATTTTTGATATGTTTTTGTATACGATTTGCCAGAATTTTATTGAGGATTTTTGCATCTAAATTCATTAGGGATATTGGTCTGTAGTTTTCTTTCTTTGAGGTGTCCTTCTCTGGTTTGGGAATCAGGGTGATATTGGCCTCATAGAATGAATTTGGGAGTTCTCCCTCTTTTTCTATCTCCTGAAATAGATTATGGAGTATTGGTATTAGTTCCTCTTTAAAGGTTTTGTAAAACTCTACTGTATATCCATCCAGTCCTGGGCTTTTCTTGGTTGGTAGTCTTTTGATGGCTTCTTCTATTTCCTCCCTTGATATTGATCTGTTTAGGTTGTTTATATCTTCCTGATTCAATCTGGGTAGTTCATATGTCTCAAGGAATTTATCTATGCCTTCACTATCTTCTATTTTATTAGAGTATAGGGTTTCAAAATAATTTCTAATTATCGTCTGTATTTCTGAATTGTCTGTTGTGATGTTGCCTTTTTCATCCCGTAAGCTAGTAATTTGGGTTCTCTCTCTTCTTCTCTTTGTTAGTGTGGCTAGTGGTCTATCAATCTTATTTATTTTTTCAAAGAACCAACTTTTAGTTTTGTCAATTTTTTCGATTGTTTCTTTTGTTTTGATTTCATTGATTTCTGCTCTAATTTTAATTATTTCTTGCCTTCTACTGTATTTGCTGCTGATTTGTTCTTCTTTTTCTAAGGCTTTGAGGTGTAGTATGAGGTCATTTATTTGTTGGCTTTTCCTTCTTTTAAGGAATGAACTCCATGAAATGAATTTTCCTCTTAGTACTGCTTTCATAGTGTCCCAAAGATTTCGATATGTTGTTTCTGAGTTTTCGTTTACCTCTAAGAATTTTTTAATTTCCTCTTTGATGTCTTCTGTAACCCTTTGTTCATTCAGTAGCATATTGTTTAATCTCCATGTGATGTAGGATTTTTCCTTTCTCATTTTATTATTGACTTCCAATTTCATTCCATTATGATTAGATAAAATGCATGGTAGTATCTCAACTCCTTTGTAATTGCTAAGCTTTGCCCTGTGACATAATATATGGTCTATTTTTGAGAAGGATCCATGTGCTGCTGAGAAGAAAGTGTATCCGCTTGATGTTGGGTGGTATATTCTGTATATATCAATTAAGTCTAAGTTATTTATTGTATTATTGAGCTCTATGGTTTCTTTATTCAATTTTTGTTTGGAAGATCTGTCCATTGGTGAGAGAGGTGTATTAAAATCTCCCATGATTATTGTGTTGTGGTCTATTAGACTCTTGAACTTGAGAAGAGTTTGTTTGATGAACGTAGCTGCACCATTGTTTGGGGCATATATATTAATGATCGTCAAGTCTTGTTGGTGTATGGTTCCCTTGAGCAGTATGTATTGTCCTTGTTTATCCCTTTTGATTAACTTTGGCTAGAAGTCTATTTTATTTGATACAAGTATGGACACCCCTGCTTGCTTCCGGGGTCCGTATGAGTGATATGATTTTTCCCAACCTTTCACCTTCAGTCTGTGTATGTCTTTTCCTATCAGATGAGTCTCCTGTAGGCAGCATATTGTTGGATCTTTTTTTTAATCCATTCTACTAGCCTATGTCTTTTGATTGGTGCATTTAAGCCATTAACATTTAGGGTTACTATTGAGATATGGTTTGTATTTCCAGCCATATTTGGTTATGTATGATACTTAACATGATTAGTTTTTCCTCTATGCTTAGTTTTTCCTTTATTGTACTACCTCCCGTTGTTGGTTTTCATTGTTATTTTTCATTTCCTCTTCCTGTAATGTTTTGCCAAGGATGTTTTGAAGAGCTGGTTTTCTAGCTGCAAATTCTTTTAACTTTTGCTTATCGTGGAAGATTTTTATTTCATCTTCAATCCTGAAGCTTAATTTCGCTGGATACATGATTCTTGGTTGGAACCCTTTTTCTTTCAGCGTTTGAAATATGTTGTTCCAGGATCTTCTAGCTTTCAGAGTCTGTGTTGAAAGATCAGCAGTTATCCTGATTGGTTTACCCTTAAATGTAATCTGCTTCCTCTCTCTTGTGGCTTTTAAGATTCTCTCCTTATTCTGTATGTTGGGCATCTTCATTATTATATGTCTTGGTGTGGATCTCTTATGATTTTGTATATTCGGTGTCCTGTAGGCTTCTAGTATTTGGATTTCTTTTTCATTCTTTAAGTCTGGGAAGTTTTCTAGTATTATTTAATGAATAGGTTACTCATTCCCTTGGTTTGGACCTCTGTACCCTCTTGTATCCCAATAACTCTTAGGTTTGGTTTCTTGATGTTATCCCATAATTCTTGGATGTTCTGCTCATGATTTCTTAACATTCTCGCTGAGCTGTCTATGTTCTTTTCAAGTTGAAAAACTTTGTCTTTGTTGTCTGAAGTTCTATCTTCCAAGTGTTCTACTCTGCTGGTAATACTCTCATTTGAGTTTTTAATTTGGTTTATTGTTTACTGCATTTCCAGGATTTCTGTTTGTTTGTTTTTTATATCCTCTATCTCCCTATAGAGTTGATCTTTTGCTTCTTGGATTTGTTTATGTAATTCATTGTCAAAGTGATTTTTCATTGTCTGAATTTGATGAATAATGTCTTCCTTGAGACTCCAGATCATCTGAAGCATGTATATCCTGAACTCTTTGTCTGACATTCCATCAGCTGCAGATATTACCTCATCAAATGTTCAATTGACCTGTATTGTTTGTGGTCCTTTCTTTCCTTGTCTTTTCATACTGTTCATGATTCTTTCTAGCTTTGTGAAACTGTTGAGCTAATGTTTTTCCCCTTATATAATTGTATTGTTCTTGAATAGCTCCAATATCCCTCTTTTTCGGAGAAAGACAATGTTAACAGATCCCAATATCAACAGTACATTATCTAAGGACAAGTTTTCATTATTAATACATTTTAGTTAGATTCTAAGACTATAGATATTGGATTTAATTATTACTTAAGAATATATTCCTTAGTTTCATAAAAGGCGTACCATATCTGGTGGCATATAGAAAACTTAATTTCAGACGAAGGATGTTATACTTAAAGAGAAAGGAGTGAGGGAATGAGGTTAAACTAACTTAGCACCTTTGGAGAACTCTAACCACTCGACTGGTAATTTATGGAAGAATGTATAGACTCAACCTCCTATTTAGATAGTTACCCTATGTATAGATAGCAAAAGTTAGGAGATTGAAAGTGGTATAGAGAGAATATGAATTAAAAAAAAAAAGAAAAGAAAAGAAATAACAAGGAAGAAAAGAGAAATAAGAGAAGGGAAAGGGAAGTAAGATAGAAATACAGAAAAAAGAATGGGGGGGAAGGTGGGGTATATGCAATTCCTCTATATTATATTACTTTGGTAATTCAGTTGTTCATGCTCAGTTCTTGGTTTCACATA
Source organism: Callospermophilus lateralis (assembly GCF_048772815.1). Lineage (NCBI taxonomy): Eukaryota > Metazoa > Chordata > Mammalia > Rodentia > Sciuridae > Callospermophilus > Callospermophilus lateralis. The sequence continues at coordinate 54,416 of NW_027514758.1, read as the reverse complement.
TGCTGAAGTTGTGGAAGAGAGAGAAGAAAAGAGAAAGAGAGGAACAAAAAAAAAAGTCTCTCAGAACACTGTTTTCCTTGCTTCCAGTAGGTGGCGTTGTCTATTCCTAGTTTGAGCCTCTGTATTCAGGGTGGTGGGTATAGCCAGTGTGAAGGGAAATGAGCTTCCACCTGTATCTTCCCTACTCTAGTCTCTGAGGTAGAAACCTGGTGCCTCTACAGTTGTTGTTTTGTGTTGATAGCTACAATCCCCAAAAGCTTGTGGGAAATATTTTGAGTTATCGCAGCTAAGGGTGGGGGAGTTGGAAACCGGGTACCTGGATCAGCCGCAACTGTGCTGGTAGCCACACCCACTTTGATGGGTTTTAAGGGTTGATGGGCTTCCTGGAGATTAGCGCTCGGGGCGGGACCGGACTTCCTCCTCCGGTCTGGCTGAGCAGCTGGCGCCTTCCTGCTCTGGTCTGGCTGGTGGCTGTCGCGGCTTCCTGCTCCGGTCTGGCTGGGCGGCTGTCGCGGCTTCCTGCTCCGGTCTGGCTGGGCGGCTGTCGCGGCTTCCTGCTCCGGTCTGGCTCTTCACTTGGCTTTCATCGTTCTGAAGATCAGAAGTCCAAAGGGAGTCTTGCTGGGCCAAAATCAAGATGTCAGCCAGGCTCTCATACATTTGTTGATTGATTGTATATCACCTTCTGAAAAGTGTCTGTTCAGTTCCTTAGCCAATTTATTGATTGGGTAATTTGTATTTTTGGTGCTAAGTTTTTTGAGTTCTTTATATATCCTAGAGATTAGTGCTCTATCTGTGTGTGTGGCAAAAATTTGCTCCTAAAATGTAGGCTGTCTCTTTACCCCTCATTTATTGTCTCCCCCTCCTTTTTTTTTTTTTTTTTGCTGAGAAGTTTTTTAGTTTGAGCCCTTCTCATTTACCAGCTATCCCACTCCTCAGTCTATCCCCAAAGGACTAAAAAAAACCCAGAATACTATAGTAACACATTCATCAATGTTCACAGCAGCTCAATTCACAACAGCTAAACTGTGGAAGCAACCTGAATGCCCTTCAATAGATGAAAGGGTTAAGAAACTGTGATATATATATACACAATATTATATATATACTGGAATATTACTCAGCATTAAAAGAGAAAAAAATCGTGGCATTTGCAGGTAAATGGATGGAGTTGGAGAATATCATGCTAAGCAAAATAAGCCAATCCCCCAAAACCAAAAAACTAACTTCTATTATAAATCCAGACATGTAACCAATGAGCCTCATCTTAAGTGAGAATTAGCATGGAGGAAAGTGGGAAAATAAGGTGACAGTGAGCACCTTTTATGGAATAGCACCCTTGCCCTCAGGGCTTATTCATTTGAGTAACATCCTAAGACCTGTAAAGAATGCTATTCAACAGACCCTATTTCTTACACAGGCAATCTACAAATGATGCATATAATTTTTATGAAATTTGTGAAATCTTTGCTTTGTGCTTTGTGATCAGTGTGTGAGATGTGGTTATAGATAGTTATAGAATATAGAATACATTGGGGCTGGGGATGTGGCTGAAGCGGTAACACACTTGACTGGCATGTGTGGGGCACTGGGTTCCATCCTCAGCACCACATAAAAATAAAACAAAGATGTTGTGTCCACCAAACCTGAAAAATAAATACTAAAAAACTTCTCTCTCTCTCTCTCTTACTTTCTCTCTCTCTCTTTCTATCTCTCTCTCTCTTTAAAAAAATATAAAATACATGTTCCTATTTGAAAATAAAATTTATGTAACTTTTGTAATCCACTTTTTTTCCTTTTTTTTGGCTTGGACACCAAGACTTTGAAAGCTAAACTTATTTTAGTCTTAGTAAATTACTTGTCCCTGAATGGTTCTATTGTTGCTTCCTCTTAAACTTGGACATTTCATTTATTCATTCAATCAGTATGAAGTATGTATCCTGTTTTCAACCCTCAATATATTTATACTTTTTTGTGCCTATGACTAAAATTATATATATATATATATATATATATATATATATATATATATATGTATGTGTGTGTGTGTATGTGTGTGTGTGTGTGTGTGTGTGAGAGAGAGAGAGAGAGAGAGAGAGAGAGAGAGAGAGAGAGAGATATTGTTCTAGGTTAAGAGCATAAAGCATTGAAGGGGGAAAAGAGAAAACTCCAATTTTCATGATGCTTAAATACTGGTGGGGGAGATACAGGCAGTGAAAATAAGACAAATATGTATATAGTATGTATTCTACATGTTCTAAGTGTTAGGGGGCAATCTAGAGCAGCAAAGGAGAATAGAAACTTCCATGATCACTTGAGGAAAATATGTGATTACAGACATAAAGAAATTGAGTGAGTGAAAAGATCAAGACAGTCAAGTACCTAGAGCTTTGAACACTTTGCATTGTGTTCATCAAATTAAAGATCTTAGAGCTCACTGTGCAAGCTTGGATCAGTCATGTCTCTTCTAGTTTGTCCATTTTGTCCTATAGCAGAAGAACGTGTGTCCCAGATGGTCTGAAGTACTCACCGTGCCTCATGACTTGTGTTAACTTTTAATCTTCTAACCCAGGTGATTCTTTCTCTCTTCTTCTCTCATGTATCTTCTTGGGTTTACTTTCTTCATACCATTTACCCACTCTTGCTAATTCTCCTCAAACAGAAGTTCTTTCTATTCATGCACAAACATGTGGACAAAATTGGTTCACTTATTTAAGTCACACATTCAAATTGTGATGGAAGCTTAACAGAAAGAAAATAGAGGGCAACACTTTGAAAATTGTTCTATAAAGCTGATGCCTTATTACCTTTCTACCTTTCTAACTGGCCTTCTTTCTTTTAGATACTGAAAATATGCTAATTTCCATGGCAGATATACTGTGTATGTTTGCAAAAGAGTAGCAGTATGTTCAGCTGAGATGGGAGAAATATTTTGATAGAAACCAGATTTCTCAACCTAATTACACAGACATAACTAATTTTATCCATCAGCCATGCATAAGTTCATTGCTATTTCTAATACTTTCCCAAACTTAAATTTAAAGTATTTTTGACATACATCCCTCCCTTCCCCAAATCATGCATTAATATTTGTTCCATTAAAAATAGGAAGGAGAAAGTTTTTCCAACTAGCTGTTTTAACATTTTATAAGCCATTATCATTGCTATCAATTTTGAATGCCCATTATGTGTTTGTAACTACCATAGACATTTTTTGCATCTTATTTCTTATCCCATTCTTATTTATAACATTTAAAAGTTTACATAACTATCTTAAATTGATAAATGAAAAATTGAAATACACTGTGTTAAAAGCACTTGTGTAAATTGCTCAAGACCATTCAATTTATATAGTCGCTTTGAAATTTGCAGAAAAACAGATTTGTCCTAAAAGGGTGAGTCAACAAATTTACTGGATGGATCCATTTGAGAAATAACTGTTTATTTACTTTCTGATAGAATTATTTTAATTAAATATTCATTTTTATGAATTTGATGACTGAATTTGAAAATTGAGAGTAACAAACCCAAGGAAAGGTGGAAAGGTGGAACTAAAAGGAACTCAGAGATGTATTTAACTTTAGAGTTATAATAACATCATAAATAAATTTAAAACAGTAGGAAATATTTGTAAGCTGAGTAATACAGAGTATTGGACAATGTGATTTGGATATATCAACTTATTGAGAATTCCTCACACTGTATTCTGAAAATAACAATTAATGAATGAGAGAAAAATAGCTGTTCTACAAATAATAGTATTGATAATAGTGAAATGATAAGGATCCAAACAGGTTTGAGAATTACTATGTTCTATATTCATGATTCTCCTTTGCTGATTCAAAATATGCATTAGCTGTCTAATGATTTTCAATAATTCTTGCAATAACTTTTCTGATGTTATTTTTCCTAAGACTTTCAAAACAGGTCTGAGAAGGGAACACATTTTTCCATAAAACAAATAATTCATTTCATGAAATAGAAGCACTCAGTTGACCATGGTGTGGGAATTTTGTGAGGCCCAATTCTTTAGCCTGACAAGAAACCCCTTACAGTTTGATCTCCTGGATACTTACTACACTTCAATAAATTATTTCATAAAAGAATTTAAAATTTAAGTTTGACTAACATTAGTAGACCCAGTTAACTTAACCCACTTACTACCTCTTAATTAAGGAACTAAAATGTCCCAGAGGCCATTGTTAGTAGTTTGCATTTGGAATGTTCCCCATATGAAAACACCATCCAGTGCAGAAATGTTCACACGTAGGTGAGGCTTTTAAGAAATGATTGTATTTTGATAGGCCTGACATCGGGAGTGATTAATCTACTTTATAGAATAATAATTTGCATGGACTAGTGGGAGGTGGTTGGAAGAAGTAGTTTAGTAGGGGAATTTTTTTCTCTCTCTCTTTCTGCTTCCCATTTGCCATGAGCTGGGCAGTTTTCCTTCACTCTGCCCTACCAGTATGATGTTCTGCCTCACCTTGGGTGGAGAGCAATGGAGGGGCCACCAGGGACTGACCTTCTGAAATGTGAACCCAAATAAAGCTTTTCGAACTCAAGAAGATGACAGCTTAGAGGAAGCATGCATTTCCCAATTGCTTTGTGGTTTTAGGTTCAAGCAGCAGGAGGATTGCTTCTCAGTGAGGTGGGTGACAGAAGTTCACCAGTTTTTAACATTGAGAGTAAAGATCATCAGAGAGATATATAAATTCTCCTGAATTTTGAAGTTGAAAATACTATGAGATATATAGCAAGAAATACCATGAGATATGTATCAGCTTTGCCTGCAACAGTGTTAGTGTCACAGGTTCACTGCAGAGGGGTGGGGTAACATAGGCAGAAAGACAGAAAAGCACTGTGAATAAATTTGGCACTGGAGAACTTGTGGAACAGAAATGGAGGTTGATATTCACTGACTCAGAAATGAATCAAGAGCAGCAAGCTAATGATTGAAACGTGCTCCAAGTCTCTTGGATGCCGAATGGAGAGTTGAGGCAGGACCCATTTGGAAGTGGCTGTGTCACAGCTTTTAGTGGTAGGAACTCAGGGGTTCCTGTAAAGTTTTGCTGAACTCTACCAGCAAATGCCTTTCATGGCATCCCTACGGTGCCTGGCTGACTGTGACTGAAACTGGCACAGAGGGGATTGTGTCCAGGGGAAATCAGTCTGAGGATGCCAAGGGGAGAGAGACTTTCTTTCCTATTGTTTCTGGTGAATCATGAGACCAGCTTGGATGAGGCCAGAATCTAGTCAAGCAGGTTTGTCTACACTCCAGGTGTGATCCATCCGGCAAAGTGCACATTCATGCTGGTAGAATATGTGACACCTGAGGAGAGATAGCTTCCCAACCCTACCAATGGAATTTTCGGACTCTCCTTGAGACCTGGATGTCAAGTAGCACTTGGCATCCATCTATCAACAAGGGGATGTGTATCTAATCTCTCCAAAATAAATACCATCCTATGAAATTCCAAAGAATGGTCAGAACTACATCCCAGTCCCTGAACTTCCTACTCATACTCTGCATCAGCTCCATTCTGAGGGTGCATCCACCTCCTCTATCCAGACAAAATTCCAATCGTCCGTACTTCCCAGTCTGTTCCTCCTCCTGTTGGGAGACAAGAAGTTGAGAACTACAACAAGCAGCTTCCATTTCAGACCATGCCAGTTGGCAGCTTGGTAAGCAACACAGAAAGTTTGGATTTAACAATTCCCAGTCTTTGATCAAAGGGATATAACCCTAAAGTAAATGGAAAGAAGGATGCTACAGCATAAGCCCTAAAGGAATGACTATAAGAACTGTAAACAGTTCTGAGCATCTCAGCAAAGTCCTTCATTTTTAAATAAGAAAACTGGCCCTACATGTCTATTTCTATTCTGTGTGTGTGTTCTTACAACGATTGCTCTGAGGATACATGAACACACACACACACACACACACACACACACACACACACCCCTACACACAGCTCTGTTCATATCATTTTTTTGTTTCATTTTTACCATTTTTCCCACCTGTTTGCTTTTAACCTTATTTTGACTTTTGAAGGGTAGGGGGATTTTTGTTGTTGTTTGTTTGTTTCATTTTGAGGGGGGATATGTTTTGATTTGAATTTTTAAAAATGTATTTGTTCTTGCCTTTATTTGTTGCTCTTCTTATTCCTTCTTGCTTTTCTTCCCCCTCTACTAGCCAAATTCTATTGTCTCTTCTGTCTCTTTATTTTATTATTTTTAGAGTTTTCTTTTACTTTTTTTTCATTTTAGCCATCACCGGATGTCTGTCCCCTACATCTGCTCTGTTCCCTTTTAAAAATTTCAAAATTTGTCTTATCTTCCTAATTTTATTTTCACATAAAGGAGTGGAATTTTACAATCTTTTAGAACAAATTAGTTTCTATAATTGCTGTCCCCCAGCACTCATGTTGTTGTATTTATCAATAAGGTAGGGTAGTTTACACCTGCTGTTTACAGCTAGATCTAGTTTGTGGTTGTTTATTTTTTGTTGCTGATGTTAAATGATAGCCACCATTCCCCTCTGTGTGGCCATTAGTGTTAGAGATGTCATAATAGGCACCAAGTCTTTATTTTAAGGCTGTATATGGGTCACTACTATTATTGCTGTAGCTTGCTCCCCCTTTTTCTGAGCATGTCTGAGAAGTTACTGGGACCCTAGGAGAACACTGAGTAGCAATTTGCTGCTGAGCTGCACCCACAACTCAGCCAAGTGACAGTAAACCTTGGCCTATGCACAAACATTTAATCTCTAACAATACTTTTAACACATAGAATAGAGGATGCAAAAATCAGAAAACAATGACCAGGCTTTAAGTAGGAACAGTTAGTGGGGGATATCGGGTCCCTTCCTGAACCTCTATTCATTTAGAGTGAGGTCCCAAGATGATAGCTCAGAGGAACCTATGATATTACAGAAGTTCTTAAAACGTAAATTAAATCATCAGTTCTATGGTAGTAAATTGATCAGCATTTCAACAGATTGAAATTAACAGATTATGCTGAGCCTAGGTGCTAAAGTTCAAAGGACAAGTAACACAGGATTCTCCACAGAAGAGAAAACCACACACCAAAGGACACATATATAAAAGAGGAAAAGAATTATACCTCAGCAGATGTCCAAGTCTAAGGACATTTGACTCTAAGGCACAACATAATCAATAGAGAATATGGAAGAAAATATAAAAAGCCACAAAAGAAAAGCATCAGGTGACATTTAGAGGTAAATCAATAAGGCTCACTTCTGACTTTTCAACTCAGACTCTAAAATCAAGAAGGTATGGAATGAGCTACTCTAAGCTCTGGAAAAAAATTGCCAGCCAAAATTATGTATTCAGGAAAGTTATCTTTCAGAATTGAAGAAAAATAAAATCATTCCATGATAAGGATGAATTAAAAGAATTCATGAACACTAATCCAGCACTGCAAAAGAAAAAAAAAAACTATACAGAGATATAGTATACACAGAAAAAAATGAAAATCAATCCCCAGAACCCCCAAATGTGTAAAACTCTCTAGAAGAGCAGTTAATTAAATGGAAATTAAGACCAAATTAATTATGGGAACAAAACAAAATGTAAAGAAATAATAAACTTCATACCAATTAATGTAATGTAATGAATGTAAGTGGTCTCAACTCTCCAATTAAAAGACATGGAATGGCAGAATGGATTTAAAAAAAAATGAGATCCAGCATTATGTGGTTTGCAAGAGACTCCACTAATAAGCAACGACATGCACTAATAAGCTGAAAGTTAAAGGAGGGAAAAATATATTCCATAGTAAATTGGAATCCCAAAACAAGCAGGAATGGCTATTCTCATATTTGATAAAATAGATGTCAAAAGATTAATCCGAAAAAACAAAGAAGGTAAAAAATAGGTAAAGGTAACAATAGGTAAAGGTAACAATCCAATAAGAAAACAATAGTAAATATGGATGTGATTACATGAAACAAACAGCATGTGATTACATGAAACAAACACTTATTGATAGTAAATTCCAGAGGGACCCCAATATACTAATTCTAGATAATTGCAACACACTCCTCTACAAATAGACAGGTAATCCAGACATGAAATCAATATAGTGACCTAAATAATACTATATATTACATGGACTTAACAGATATCTAGAATATTTTATCTCCAAACAGCTTCCATGGCTTTTCTCACCAAGCCATGGAAAGTGTTTCTAAAATGGACAATATTCTAGGACACAGTGTAATTCTCAACAAATACAAACAATTGATATAACTCCATTCACCTTATCAGAACATAATGGAATTAAATTAGACAGAATAGCAAAAGAAATTATGAAAACCACACAGACACAGAGATTGAACCATAGTGTTTTAAATGAAGAATGAATCATAAAGGAAACAAGAGAAGAAATTTAAAAGTTCTTAGAACAAAATGATAATACTAATATAATATACCAAAATCTTTGGGACACGATGAAGGCAATTCAAGAGGTTCCAAAAGAAAGGAAGTCAAACTGTCAGTTTTCTGATAACATGATTCTATTTTATGAACCCTCCCTCCCCTGCCCCCCCCCAAAAAAAAAGAAAAAAAGAAAAAAAACCTCATACATAAGACTTCTAGGCCTAAAAAACATTTCCAGTGAAGTTACAGGATACAAGATCAACAAATGAAAATCAATAGCTCTCTTATAATCCAATAATTAATACACTGAAAAAGAAATTTTTTAAAAATTTATTGTTTATTGTTAATAAACAATAGCCTGTAAAAAATGAAATTAAATACTTGAGAATAAATAGAACTAAATATATGAAACATCTACATAGTGACAAGTAAAAAACACTGAATAAAGAAATTGAAGAAAACCTTAGAAAATGAAAAGACTTACCATGCTCATGGATGGGTAAAATTGATATTGTCAAAATGACCATATTATAAAATTCAATCTACAGATTCAATGCAATCCCCATCAAAGTACCAAAAACATTCTTCACACACACAAAAAAAAAGAGGTTTAAAAAAAAAGTCCTAAAAGCTTATATGGAAGACTAAAAGACCAACAAGAGTTAATGAAATCCTGAACAACAAGAGTGAGCCTGGGTAAATCATAATACTTGATCTCAAATCTTACAGCAGAACTATAGTCACAAAACAGCATACTATTGGCATAAAAAGATATAAAGACCAATGAAACAGACAAGGAAACACAGAGAAAAATACACATTGATCTAGTCATCTGATCCTTGACAAAGGTACCAAAAACATAAGTTGAAAAAATGATAGTTTCTCTAACAAATGGTGCTGAGAAAACTGGACAGCCATATGTAGAAGAATGAAACAAGATCCTTGCCTTTCATTCTGCACAAAAATCAACTCAGAGTGAACCATGGGAGAACATATTAGATCAGAAACAGTGAAACTGCTAGGAAAAAAAAAAAAAAAACATAGGGACAATACTCCAACACATTGATGCTGGCACTGATTTCCTTAATAAGGCTTCAAAAGATTAAGTGCTATAGCATTAAATTAAAACAGCAGAGGAAAGAAATATAAGCATGAAAAGAGAGCCTACAGAATGGTAGACAATCTTCAGCTACTCTTCTGACCAGGGATCAATAACCAGAATATATAAAGAACTAAAAAAAAATTAACATGAAAAAAGAATCAACTCAATCAATAAATAGGCAAAATATCTAAAGTGGCATTTCACAAATGAAGAAATACATGGCTGACAAAAATGGAAAACAATGTTCCATAACCTTAGCAAACATGGAGTTGTACTAAGCCACGAAGAATGAAATTATGTCGTTTACTGATAAATAGATGGAATTAAAGAACAATCTACTAAATGAAATAAGCCAGATTCAGAAAGTCACGGGTTAAATGTATTCTTTCATATGTGGAAAGTAGAGCGAGGAAAGGAATAAAAAGGGGGACTTAATGAAAAGAGAAGAGAGAGTAGAAATAGGAGCAGGAGACCAAGGGTAAGGGAGGAGGGCAGACCAATTGAACGAATTATAGTGTGTTCATGTAGGAATACATCACAAGGCATTCCAATTTTATGTCCAACTGCAATGTTTTAATTAAAAACTAAATATTTAGAAAGAAAAAAAATAATAAATTATGAAAGAAGGGTGGGGTAGAGAAGAAGAGAGGGAAGTGGATAGGCCTAGGGATAGAAATGCATTTTTGAACATTTCAAAAAAAAAATTCAAACTGTTTCTAAATAAATGTTTCAAAATAAACCCCACTATTATGTATAACAAAAAGACACTGATATTTTTAAAACTGGATTCAACACTTAAAAATAAATCAATAAATCAATAAATAAAACTTTTCTCGTCCTAGTGGTTCACGTCAGGTATTTGGGTCAGAGTGACAAAAAGTTGACTAGCATACCTATATAGCATAACGATTATGCATTGGGAATGAATACATGTGCCTATTCTTATTTTGAAACCTACATTTGCATGACTGTACTGATTATTCTCCATGGGTTACTAAAAATATGTAGAGGGAAATTGTCCTTACCGCAGTGTGGGACATATATAACCACTACTGTTTATTAAAGGACAGCTGTAAACTCTATCACATTTAAAATTAAAATTTCATTATGGAAGATGAAAATCCTGAATGAGACAAATTTAAGTTTTAGACATCCAAAAATAATTGAATTGCAACTATATTTAATGTGCTCAAGGTTAAAATGTAAAATGATACAAATCCATGTCTTTACTGACAGAAAGTTGATTGCTACATTGTTGTAGATGGAATACCAAGAGTCCATAGTTCAATCCTAGAGACTTCCTTTGATTTTTATTAATTGATTGCATTGAGTGGCTTCTTATTAATTCAGAATTCATATTAATTTGAGAAACATATTTTTATTATTTAGGGTCTAATTTCAAGTTACTTTTGCCTTACCTACATTGGAGAATTGTGAAAATTCCAGAACAAACTCTATAAGATTATCTTACATGCAAAAAAAAAAAAGTATTACTTGCAGGAAATATTTGATGGAATCATTACTAACTCCTTATGTATTGTGGTTTGGCTATTAAAAACTATTGCTCTGTGGGGAAAAGTCTGATGTATAGTTTGTGTGTATGTGTGTACGTAAATGTGGGTTTACTTATGTGTACAGGTACATATATATTCTAGTTCTGTTTTCCTATTACATTTCAAATGGTCATGTTAGAGCTCTTAAATTCTTTTGAAAAGAATTAGAAGTAGAAAAAATAAAACATGAAGATAATTATGTTAATTTTCTATTGCTCTGACCAAAATGCCTGATACAAACAACTTGGAGGAAAACTTTATTGTGGGTTCGTGGTTTCAGATGTCTCAGTCCATGGTTGACCAACTCCATTGTTCTTGACCTGAGATGAGGCATAAATCATGGTGGAAGGGCATAGCAGCATTAAGTTGCTTAGCTCATGGTAGTCAGGGTCCAAAGAGAGGAGAGAGAGGTGAGGGAGGTGCTAGAGAGAGGATAAACCTCCTAGGCAGTCAAAACTACTTACTCCACCTCCCATAATCCATTCAGTCCACTCTAATCCACTAATCTATTTAGTGCCCTCATTACCCAATCATTTCTTAAAATCCTCAGGTGTGGGTTTTGTTGTGGTTGGGACCAAACTTCAACACATGAGTTTCGGAAGAACATTACAGATCCAAATCATAACAACAATTATACTAAAATTCACCCATTGTTCTCATATAATCTTCTGTAAAATCCTTTCCGAGATATAAATATAAATATATATATATATATATATATATATATATATATATATATATATATATATATATATATATATATAATAAATGCTTTATTATTCCAAAGCTTTAGTTCATTTAAACTTACATTTTTATGTAACCATGTTCCAAATTATTAAACTATTCCTAAAGGTCATTTAAAAATGTTGTGTACTGTTGTGTATGCCAGCTGTATCATAATTAATTTAGCTACTAACTCATTTTTAACATTTAAAATTTTTAGCTTTTCACTATTAGGAAATCTGAGTTGGACCCCTTCATTTATAAGGCTTTTCCATCCTAATATTAAAATCCCCAAAGTCGATACTGATTGAAAATTGTGGATCTTTGGTAAGATTCTCAACACATCAGCTAACACCTTATTAACCTTAATATAATTGTAGTCTAAAAATTAATTGAAGCCACTGTTTCCTGCTAATAGTTGAAAATATGTACTTTTGATTTATGTGAAAATTCTTAATTGTAAAAGAGAAACACGTTGGTATTCATTTGAACTTACGAGTAATTTTGCAAATTGTTTTGAATACTTTTGGTGCTTAATGTAGAGTTATTGAATTAATGGGGTTTTTAAGGTATATTCTTGGTCCTGCATAGCATTTACTCCATATTCCATCAATCAAGGAAAATAAATGTAGGGCAATATTATTGCCTTAGGTCAGGTGTGGCCTGGGATACTTTATCCTATAATAGTTACCAAAATTGTGATAACCCTGTGTAGTCAAGGAATGTGCTCTATTGAAGAAGATTCATTTTGATGTCGAGGTCACATGTGGCATTAGAAAAGGATTCCCTTCTCAGTCTTCAGTTTGTCCAGCAGTATTTGAGGACTGAGGTTTGGAATGAGCTCCTATGCAGTCCTATAACTTTCCTAATTTGGTTACATCAGTGTTTTTATAGAAAAGACACATTAAAAACTACAAACTTCTGTTTCTCTACTTATGACTTAGTATAATGAAATTAATCTTAATGATTAAATTTTAAGTGTATAATGGTTCAATGTTTTCTATGTAATTACCAATAAATTATCATTAATGATATCTAAAATTACATATTTTATGCTACATAAAATGACTAAATCTTATGGAAAAATATTGCTCACCATTGTTTCCACTACATTTTTGGCAATTTGAGCTCAAATAAATCAAATTAAACCCTGTTATGCATTACTAACTTCTCCCCAAAAAACATTTTTTTCTGTTACTGAGTCTCTGCTATTTTTTTTTAATGATGGAGTATGCTTCTAAAACTCCAAGTGTACCATTTTCAAGGTTTTTCACAGTGGGAAGCAGCATCAGATATCTATTTCTAGAACTTCTCTACTTCAGCTAGCTTCCCACACACTTTGGGTTGTGGAGATTATTAAAAATTTAAGCAACGGAAAATTATATTTAAAACCAATAAAATATTTTAAGACTGTCTCTCCCCACCTCTTCCTTCTTCCTATCCATGAAAAAGCAGCTATGAGAAGTAAAAGTATAACAGGTTCTTACCTTTAGATGGATTTTTATGTTAGTTTGTCCTTCCTGTGTACAGGTGTACTTTCTCTGAGAGGTGTTTGACCCACCTTTTCTTGAACACTTCAGTTATCTGAAATATATAGAAGCTGCCTTCTCTTTCCTGGACAGCTCCACTAGCATATCTCCTTGGTTTGAGCAAAAACATCTTCCTTTAGAACTTTTCCTACTAATTTCAACTCTACCATCACTCTCAAATCAGAATGTAGTCATACGCATTCCATAGACAATATATGCCTCTGAAAATCTAAGTGTTTCATGAGGGTTGGCACCTACTTTTCTTTTCTGCATAGTTCATACAGAGATGTATGAAAAGGTTTCACCTTTTCATACATCTCTGCTTCCTGCCATGTTGTTTGTCAAGGCTGAAATGCCTTCTACTCTTTTATTACTTCCATTCTCTGAACCCATTTCAAATGCATACTCATCCTTCAAGGGTCCACTGAAACATTTTATATCAGACATTTTCCTCAATTAGTCATTAAAGTTTTCTTCCTGGAACACATAAAACTATCCCATTTGCCTTTGAACATGCAAAGGTTTTATGACAAAATGACTATTTATGTGAGTAAAACATAAAATGTCCAGATATTGAGCCAGGTGTCGTGCATTCCTATAATCCCACTGGCTTTGGAGGCTAGAGCAGTAGGATTGTGAGTTCAAAGCCAGACTCAGCAAAAATGAAGCACTAAGCAACACAGTGAGACCCTTTCTCTAAGTAAAAAATAAAAAAGAGCTGAGAAAATGGCTCAGTTGTTAAGTGCCCTGGGGTTGAATCCCTGGTACCAAAAAGAAAAAAAAAAATCCAGATATCAACTGGGAAGTCTAAGTTAGAACTGGACAGGTATATTTTTATGTTTAAACCCCCCTCATAATATTACTTTCACATCCTTAGTTTTGGTTTTGCAATTGTTATCAGTTTTGATTTAATCTAGGAAAACAACAGAAAAGAAAATGTAATTGATTTAAACCATTGCTCTGATTTCAAATGGGTAGATATTTTTAAATTATGAGATGGAACTGGTGTTATAACTACCATAGGGTCAAACATTAGAAAATATTTCTTCTTTGCTTATGTGATACCAATGCTCTGCACTGATTGGTTTATATTAAAACATGTATTTACAGCATGGAGCATATCACCTAGAATGGAATAAAGTCACATAAATATAGTAACTCTTTAGAAACTATTTTGCTGGCATTGGTGGCTCATGCCTGTAATCTCAACAACTCAGGAGGTTGAGTCAGGAAGATTGATAGTCTGATGCCAGCCTAGCCAACTTAATAAGTCCCTGTCTCAAAATAAAAAATGAAAAGGTATGGGTTGTGGCTGGCTCAGTGGTAGAATACTCCTGGGTTCATTCTCTACTACAACAACAACAAGAACAACCAATTGACAGAGGAAATGCCTGGTGGATGTTTATCTCTTTTCTGCACATCATATGGGAACTTTGTTTTCATTGTGAGGTCCAGAAGGAGAGTTAACTGCCTTCTGCCTATTAATAATTCTTGGGATCTCTGTATGATAAGTAACATAGTATGCCCTTAGTCTCCATGTCACACAAAATTCAAAAAGGGCAGAAAATTCTTTTTACAGGCAAATTCAAACTATCCCAAGACTTTCTATTGTTCAGGGCTGTATCTCTGGTTACCAGAATCCTGTCTTACATTCTAGTATTTGCTATAAACATGAACAAATACTAAACCTTTGTCTCCACCTTGTAAAAATATGCACTTGCCCAAAATACCAGTGATTAATTTTTAATTGAGCTTTATTTTTTCTACAATACAGAGTTAAACCGATAGTCACTCAAATTAGGAAGAAGACAAAAGAAAATAAATAAAAGGAAAATAAAAATTTGAATATTTTTATTCATGTTACAATTAACTTAAAAATATTCATGTATTCCAGGAGGTTCCTGATGTAGTCTGACATTCCCTTTGCTATACACAGTCTTCATAGTATGCATGACTTTGAACTTTCTCTGATTTTGTTCTTTTCTCACAGTTTTAAATGTCTTAAACTCAGGACCCCTTATTCAAGCCTTCTGCCTGTGCTTGGTATTATTTCTCTCTTATCTACCTCTAGCATCCGTTTTGCCTCTTTAAGTCCTACATATTCATTATTTAGGTTTGCTAATATCAGTTCTTTGGGGAAATTATTAAAGGCCTTCTTTATTTTTTGCTCAGATTTCATTCTTGAAGGTTAAAAATGTATTTTCCCTTCAAAACACTTATCCTAGTATGTAATCTTTTTTTTGTATAAATTTGTGCAACCATTTAATAACATTTTTTTCCATCTAGTTGCTAAATTCCATGAGAATAAATCCTATGTCTGTCCCTTGATGATTATGACTCCATTGCTTATGATGGTTGATAAGACAGGCTTAATAACCATGTAGTAAATGAAGAAAGAAAAACAAACACAAATTTTCCCAGCTACTTAATCACATGGCTACATATGAGATTTGCAAGAAGACTGTGTGGTTCATAAACTTCTATGTTCCATGCTTAATCCCTCTTTAAAAAGAACTCTGGTGAGCAGTGTTTAATCAAACCACGTATTTAAACGTTAGCAGTGAAAATATATTTCTGATTATTTAGTAATTTGTCTAAGAAAGATTTGAGACAGTCATTTAATCCAAATTTTGGAAACCATATTTCATGAATAATTTATATACATTTTCTCAGCATTCATGTGTTTGCCTACTTAACCTATTTTGACAAGTGGCATAATATTCATGACCATTCTATTCTGAAGTAGTCATTTCTTCTTTCTTAAAATAATAAATAGTCCATTTCTTAAAAAGAGGATACACTGTTCCTCTATAATCTTTATATCACTTCCCCAAATGTCATTATTTCACACATTTTAGTAAGCCATCTTTCAATACCAAAGTCAATTAAGAACAGAATTTTGTGGCAGAGTCAAGATGGCAAATTGGAAGAAGGCTGCATTTCCTGTTGCTCGGTGGTTCAGGATTTAAGCAATGGAGGTACTGCTTCTCACAGGGGAGTGAAAGTGGGAACTCACTGAAATTCTATATTGAATAGTCAGTTTCTTAGAGACTCGCAGCTGTAGCACCAGTTCACCTCAGAAGAGAGAGAAAACACAAACACAAACACTCAATGGACCAACAGACAAACTTGGCATGGAAAAGTCTGTGTAACTAGAAAAACAGCCCAAACATAGCTGACCTAGCTACCCAGTAAACTCGTGTTTGAAATGTGTCCTGTGTTTCTCAACTGGCAAGTGAAGAGCAGGGGCAGGAGTTACCTCAAGGAAGCTACGCAGCTGCTGCTCTAAGAGCCCTGGAGATCCTGGCTGCATTGTCCCACCTGACACCTACTATGTGCCCTAGGGTGCCCTAGGGTGTACCTAGAAGAATATGAGTGAAACAGACCGAGGAGATTACATCCACGGGAATTCCAGTCAGAGCTCTGGAGTGGAGTGCAACTCTCTTTCGCTTTGAGTCAATTAAAAACAGAATCTTGTGGCAGAGTCAGATGGCAAACATGACCCACTGAAGAGGGTCTGCCGCTGAGCTAAACCAGCCAAGAGACAGTGCACTACAGTGTTCAAACTCCAGCAATACCTTAACACAAAGAATAGAAAAGAGAGGGGAAAAAAAACCTTATGATCTGATACCAAGCAGGATGACTGGGGGTCCCTCATGTCCCACTCATGGACCTAAATTCCTGCAGCAAAAACTTCTAAAAAAAACTAGTGCCGATGCCCCTCAAATTATCCCACGAAACAGAAGAATGCAACACCTCTAAATTTTTTCTGTTAAGCCATTCTTAATCTCACACCAAAACCAGATGAGGACACATCAAAGCAAGAAAACAACAGACTAATGTTCTCAATTAGATGCAAATATTCTTGATAAAATATTAGCAAATCAGTTTCAACAACAAATTAAGAAGATTGTACATCATGAGAAAGTTGGATTTACCCTAGGATTGCAAGCATGTTTTAACATAGGCAGATCAAAAACTGCACCACATAAATAGAATTAAGGACAAACATTACATAATCTTCTCAATAGAGGCAGAGATAGCTTTGGAAAAAATTCAGCAACCATTCACAGTAAAAACACTGAAGAAATTAGAGATAGAAGGAACTTAGCTCAACATCATAAAGGTTATAAGTGACAAATCCAGAGTTAACATTATAGAGAATAGGAAACAACTGAAAACAGTTCCTTTAAAATCTGTAACAAGACTGGGATGTCTAGTATTACCACTCATATTCAGTGTAGTTCTTGAAACTCTAGCCAGAATAATCAAGCAATAGAAGGAAATTAAAGAACTCCAAAGAGGGGAGGAAAAACCTGAAATTATCTGTTACTGATGGCATGATTCTATATTTAGAAGGCCCAACAATTTTCCTGCAAAAGACTTCTAGAGCTGATAAACAAATTCAACAAAGTAGCAGTTTAAAAAAAAATCAACATACTATACACCAATAACAAATGTGCTGAGAAAGAAATCAGGAAAACAGTTTCATTCACAATAGCCTCAAACAAAACAAAACAAAAAAATCCCTAGAAATAAATTAAACCAAGGAGTGAAAAACCTCTACCATGAAAATTAGAATGTTGAAAAAAGAAATTGAAGAAGGGACAATAAGATGGAAAGACCTCTTATGCTCATGAATAGGCAAAATTAATATCTTTAAAGTGGCAGCCCTACCAAAAGCAATATACAGATTCAATGCAATGTCATTCTTCACAGAACTAGAAGAAACATTCCTAAACTTCACTTGGAAGAATAAAAGGCCCAGAATATCCAATGCAATTCTAAGCCAAAAAAGCAATACTGGAGACATCACAATACCTGACTTCAAAATACACTCCAGAGCTATGATAGCAAAAACTGCATAGTACTGGCATAAAAGCAGACACATATACCAGAGGTACAGAATAGAAAACACATAGAAACACCTGCAGAAATACAGTCATTCGATCCTTTAAAAAGGTGCCCAAACCATACATAGGAGAAAAGACAAGAGGAGATGATTTGCATGAAACAAAGCATATAAAACTCACAGAACAATTCTTGTTATTTTGTGATTTGGAGTGAGATAAACTCTAGTATTTCTTGAACACTATTAAGTGCTGGACCATATATAAGAGTTAACACATAGAGCTCACCCTAATCTCAAAGTTAATTGAAGCAAAATTCTTCTACATGATTAGGCCATGTGGATTGAAATTTCTGCTTCTGTCCTTGTTTTAAAACCTTTTTAATTTAATTTGGTCAGAGAGATTTGGAGGTTAAATGAGCATTCTCTCTCTCTCTCTCTAGAGAGAGAGAGAGCGCATATATATATATATATATATATATATATATATATATATAGAGAGAGAGAGAGAGAGAGAGAGAGACAATTTTATGAGTTGAAAAGCATCTTAGTTCTTGCTTTTATTTTGCCTCTTTATATTCACATTCAGTATCCTTTGAACATCTTGCATCCTTATTTGCATTTATTCATTCATTGATTTTTTTGATTCTCTATTTTTTTTTCATTTTGCTGAGGAAAGCACAGTCTAGAGAATTCCAGACCCTAAAGCTTCTAATCTGGAAACCACTAACATTCTAGGATTTGATATTTCCAGTTCATTTTGATCCCTTGGGTATAAAATTTCATAAGACCTTTCTGGGTATAATTATTTTGCAAATTGTACTCTTTATGATGCTATCAAATAATTTCTTCTGAAAGATCATTGGTTATTATTATTATATTTGGACTCTATAATCTCAGTCCAATTAAATCAAAATTATTGAATAACTTACAAATATTTATTTTGAATGTATGCCAGATTATTAAAGTATGCATTGTTTTAAATAACTAATTACTTATGAAAATAAAACTTTAATTTCATATAGCTTTTATGAAAACCACACTCCTCTGTCTTAAGTAACCCTAATAACTTCAGTTATAGGATAGCTTACTTTTTTCCATACTGTGCTATTCAGGGAAAGGATGGATTGACTCAGAGATCACTAAAGAGGATAAAAAGTAAATGAAAAGGAAAAACAAAATACCATGACATGATTTTTTAAAGTCTAAAAAAAAAATAAAATGTGAATGATCATTTGTGAATATGTGGGACTATTCAAAGTATCTGGTGTATGATATATTTTAATATTAAACAGATTTGATGAAAAAGGAAAGGAGAAATTGAGATCAAATTTTGCTTCCCTTCTGTGGGAATTCTAAAGAATTTTAACACGTTAATGGAAGCAGAGCCCGGTGAATATACGCCCAGCACATGATTCCCAACTTTCTCTGCATAGTCACCTGGCCAATAACAAAGGCTGATTTGGAGTGAGTGACAGTGGGTCTCGAATATGTCTTTTTAGCACTAGAGTTCATGTCAGACCATTGGAAAGCAAAAGTCAGCAGAGAGCAAAAGTAAAAACAAAACCAAGAGAAGGAAGGAAACAGAGACAAAAAGTCATGTGATTCCTAGGAGCAGATAGTTAGTCCCCAAACTGAGCCTCCAGAGTTCTAACCACCCTTAAATCCATGTCTCAAAGAATACATTAACCACTTCCATCAGTCTGCTGCAAGGAGCTAAAACCACTCAGGCTATTCCAGTAATCACCCTTAACTAACACACTTCAGCACAGAGGCTATCCACATATATGATACAACAAATACAGGTTTGCAGAACTGTGGATATAATTAATACAATGCTTTAAAATGCAAATACGTGTCCGAAAATTGAAAGGAAAGAATATCACGCAAATATAAATTGTCCCAAAAAACAACAAAAAGATTTCAGGCTTTTATTTTGACCTTAAAATAATCCATTAAACACAGTGATTGGCTTTTATCTTGAGGAATATTTAACTCTGAACAATTAAACAGTGACTCTTGAACAAGTCCAGCAGATTTCTTTCTGTACCCATTTCTGTACTATATTTAAATGGCACAAAGATTAATAAATTAGTCATAGCCCTAATTTGAGTTATATGACATATAGTCAGGTTTGAGGCATCTCTATGTGAAGCATCAACAGTGACAATATATCTTTCTTTTCATTAAGGGTTCTAAAAATGTGTAAGAAGGGAACTACAGGGGTGTAAAACTGTGTGGGTTTTTTTTTCCTATGAATCTTTTAATCTTCTTTGAAAATACCTAGCAAGCTCCCATGCTGTATCTATTTTTCTCCCATCGATACACTAACATAGATCTATAAAGTGTTAGAAGCAATATCTGACATTTCAAACAGGTCAGTGAACATATTTATTCTTCCCAAATAAATGATGGTAAAGATTTTGTCAACGAAAAAAGGGAAGGTGAGTTAGGGTCACCATAGAGGTGAAATGCACAAATGACTCCAAATAGATCAGAAGAATTTGCTTGCTCTCGAATGTGGCCTCCCTTGGTATGCTTAGAGTGGGATGAACACTTATTTGAACATAATTTGATGGAACCAGGCGAGAGAGATTTTTACAAAGAGATCTGGATTAATATCAGACTCACCTCCAAAGAGAGGTAAAGAATGGGAGATAGTACAAAGACATTTAGGGGATCCAGCCCTTAATTAGTGAGATAAAGTGTGACCGGATCACCTGACCTCTTAACGTTTGAAAGAAAGGACACCCATAGTGTATGATCTCTGTATCACTATAACAAAATAACCTGAGATTTTTAACCTATTGGAGAAGAGGTTTATTTGGGCATTGAGTTTAGAGGCTCCAGTCAGAATTGGGTTGGACCCATTGCTTTGGAAATTCAGTTAGGGTACTAGCTGGCAATGATAAGAAACACATGGCAGAGAAAACCCGTCACCTCATGGGCAGGAGTCAAAACAGAAGGAGGAAAGAGATGGGTCTCATCATCTCTCTCAAGGGCACTTATTCAAAGACCTAAAGACCTCTCATTAAGTCCCACCTCCTCAGAGACTCTCCACCTCCTAATAGCGCCACTTTGAGACTAAGCCTTTAAAACATGGATCTTCGGGAAACATTCACTATCCAAACTATAGCAGTTAGAAGTTAGTCACATCCAGACCTTGGACAATTCAATACTTTTGGCATCTTCAGTGACTTTATAGGAATAAAGACTCGAAAGATGGCTTCAAAGTGATAATTCTGGTATTTTACCTATAGGCTCCAACCCCTTTATTTGCCTCATTGGGAGGAAGAAATTGAAGGGCCATAAGTGGCAGGAAGTGTGAATATAAAAGTCTGGTAAACTAAAATAATGTTTAAAAATAGCAATTGCATGCTAAAATTCCAAATTATCACTGACTTTATTTTGAGACATTTTGGGCATTGCACCTCTCATGCCTGTGTACAGGATTGTAATATGCATTGTTACTGCAGAGAAATTTGGAGACTATGGGAATAAATGGCATGAGAAAAAAACCCTTAGCATAGCAACAAATACATTGCAACTGATCCTTAAATTAAAAATGGAAAACTCTTGGGTCTAAGACATAAAAGAGAAGGAATCTAGTACTAAAAATGAGAAAAGAGGCAGAAATAGAAGACAGGTTTGGGGAAGGGAGGGAGGGAAGCAAAACTTAGAAGAACTAGGTATAAAACACTATAATGGTTATGGAAAATGGCTGGCTCAAAGAAATCTCCCCAGATTCTACTCAGTTCACCATACAAAATGTAAATCACTTTGTGATATGAAGCAAAAATAGTCTGCTAGATTCCCAAAATATTAATTTAGTGGTTTGGTATATCATAAACTATTAATCATCATTCAAACACAACACACACTCCATTTCAGTAATTTTCAGTATATAATTTCTTAGCAAAAGTGGTATACAAATGTGTAAATATAAATCAATGCAAGATTCATTTCATAGTGGAAACAAAATTGAAGAATCTGCTGCAGAGATGTGGCTTTCTAGCAACTTCCAGTGTTGGCTACATGCCAGCTTTTTTTTTTTTAAAGTACCTTTTTAGTCCTGGTGCAGCTAATGGGGATTTGAATACTTCTTCTGACTGCTTCTCTTTCTACTATCATTTTCCCACGCTGTGTATTGGTTACTAACATAGGTTCTGAGATGAGAAACCTAAAGAGTAAATACCATTCTGGTAACTTAATGGATATGTGGCCTTGGGCAAGCATTATTGAACCACAGTCTCTCTTGTTTTCTGCCCAATAAAATAGAAGAATAATGTGTTCATTCGAGTCTTCTGAGAAGTGTAACACAAGATAGGATGAAATGGACAAGGATTATATTACAGAAAATGCCTATCTGAGAAAAAATAGGGAAGGTGGCAGAAGAGACTGGGAGATCATCAAGTGTGATGAAGTTATGAAAGAATGAGGAAGATGAGATTGGGTTGGAGCACTGTTGATTGTTATTCCATCCATGAAAGGTGTGCAAGCCATGAGGGTATCCTCAAACCAAAGCTGGCCATCAGAGCAGTCCTGTGTTTCCCAATATTAAATCTGTCTCAGGATTCCTGATCATTCAGTCATTGACAAAGAGCAACCCTTTGTAGGAATGGCCC
This sequence comes from Callospermophilus lateralis, assembly GCF_048772815.1. Taxonomy (NCBI): domain Eukaryota; kingdom Metazoa; phylum Chordata; class Mammalia; order Rodentia; family Sciuridae; genus Callospermophilus; species Callospermophilus lateralis. The sequence continues at coordinate 31,633 of NW_027514758.1, read as the reverse complement.
CTGGCACAAAGGTGGTGATGAATTTCAAAGTGCAGCAGCTGGTGCTCTTGGCAGCTAGACGTATGTAAGACATATTTCTTGGCCACCACAAATGAAAAAAAAAAGTCTCATTCATCCTTCATAGGGAAAGAAAGCACTATATGATTGAATGCCTGTAAACTTACAGTATGAGCATTTACAAATATTATCAATAATTAATACTTTTGTTGTTGTTGTTGTTGTTGTTGTTGTTACTGGGGATTGAACCCAGGAGCACTTTACCCCTGAACCACATCCCCATCCCTTGTAATTTTTTTTTATTTTATTTTGAGACAGGGTCTCACTAAATTGCTTAGGGCTTTGCTAAACGATGAGCTGGACTTCAGCTAGCCATCTTCCTGCCTGAGTTGCTCTCATTTCAGCCATATTCCACTGCAGCCATCATGACAATTATCAGTCTTAAATAACATGGATAATTCTTTGATGATGGATTTTTTTTAATTTTTCATCCCTTTAGAGAGTACTAACAACAAAGGTCTGATATGTTCTTGCCCTGGGTGCCTTGGGAGTATAGAACACACAAACAAGAAAGCTGACGATAGATTGATGGGAAATGGACACAAGGAAATAAGACCTTCATCATGGAAGAAAAATGCCCTTTCATCAAACTTGCAGTTGGTTTTCTATAAGGCCACCCATCAGGAAGTGGGAATTATTATTGTACAAAGGTATTTTGGACATTAAATTGAATTCTAAGTCCATGGTTTATCATTGTTCAATATCTTAAACTCTTTCTTAAGAAAGCGAAAGAATTCTTTCCAACTTGTTGTAAATATCAGTGTATGTATAATCCTTTGTTTCAATGCAAATGGAAAATAGCCCACATTTTTTACACCCCCATATCAGAGGACTACATATGTAGAAGCCCCACTAAGAATTTTTGAGATGTTAGTGCACTGAATGCAAAAAGAGAATTTTTGGATCACTACAAAACAATCACCTTATTTCTTTAAGGGGAAAAATAAGTGTGGCAGAGAAATAGTGAACGGGATCCAAGGAGACATGCCTGTTCTGTGAATTGCTGACCCTGAAGCCAAACACAGAACTTTAGCGTTGAACTTTCAGAGCTTTCAGCAACTTTAAAAATGAATTTTGAGTCTTATATTTGACACCATCTCTGCACTGCCAAGACTAGAACAGCCAAGTTATTACATGGTGGTTACCTTAGAAGTTCAAGTCCTGCCCCTTTCCTGAGTACTTTGATCATTTCCCAAGGACGTACACAAATTGTTTTCACTTGGCTGGCCTGCCTCTTTTCAGGTACCATCCTCTGTGTGTTGGATCCAATGCTTCTTAGGAGGGAATGCTCAAGCACTTTGGAATTGATGAGAGCTGAACTAGGGAAGTCTCATGAAGAAGTACCAGTGGTATCTGAGGCAACCTTAGTTTCTTCCTCTGAAAAACATCATAAAATAGCTTACAAAAAAAGAGATGGTGAAGCATAGCAATGGCTTATGCAGTCTATCTAGTGTTCAGTGGCTGCTAAATAGTGAAGTGACCAGTGTCTTCATTTACGCACAAATAAACACCATTTTTCTTTTGTAACATTTACAACCTACAACTAACCCTCGAAATCACTTCTCAAATATCAAGTAATGCATGTTGCTCTTATTTACCAAATTTTATTAATGCTGAGAATCACATTTATTTCCTTATTTAATCATTAATGTCTTCATTCATTCATTCATTCATTTTTCCATATATAAAATCAGTGGAAAATGGAATTAATGGAGTTAATTCCATTTCCCTGGGTTTATTTATCAGCTCTGCCACATATGAGCGGTGTAACTTGGCCAAGATCACTCACCCTCAATTTGATCTACTTCCCGTAGCTGTAGAATGAGTATACTAACAGCATCTATTGAGTACGGTCCCAGAGTAGGTGCTCAACACACTGCCCTATTGACTCAACATAATTTGAGTACATTCCATGGGACAATGTTTGTTATGGTCACCATCGATTGTTATTTTGTATCTATGTTTAAGGATATTTTTTAAACAAAATGGCTCTTGGGGATCCTTCTGAGTCTATTTCTAAGATTGTTTATATCAACCATTTTGCCAAAGTAAATGTAATCACAGCAGTGTTTGATTTTTTTGCTCCTCATTTTTCTATTCCTCTGCCATCTCCTACCCCCCCGACATTCCCTTGTCCCCTGAAAAGTGACCTATATAAGCTCCTTCTAAACCTCTACACTTTTAGAATCATGTTTGTTCTGACTGCCAATCATAGTGTCTAGAAGCACCAGGGAAAAGAAGGTCTACAGATTTATTACCAAGTCATGTAGCAACACGCCTCCAGAATCATTCCCCATATTATTTCATAAAGTTATTTGTTGGTTTCAGGCAAACACTTTTGGGGAAGGGGAACAGAAGTCCTTGCAAACTGTTTTCTTGTTAGAGTACCACTGCTTATCTATAATAAATATTATCTCTATATTATATATATAATATAGATCTATATTATATATATAATCTCTGATATATATAATATGCTCCCATATTTTGGTTTTCATTCAGTATTTGGGTTCATTACTTAGTCCTATATTTAATATTAAATGCAATGAAATTGGTGAAAAATCTCCAATCAGACTCTAACATCTATAAACAGAACATGTTTGATGCTGATATGATAGGTATTAGAAAGTTGCTGCTCATTTATTTATATTCACTGCAAGTGAAAGTACCTTGCTTCAAGTTATTTAGACATTATTAGTATCATTAGCATGCATATTTGGTGATAATCTTAATTGAAACACTAATGATTCTTAATTTTTTTTTCTGACAGCAAATTTGCATTAGGGTCCATCTTACTTCTTTTGTGTTGTTATAATAAAATACCTGAGGTTAGAAAATTTATAAAGAGGCTTATTTAGTTCACAGATCTGAAGGCTGAACATTCAAGATCAGTTGGATCCATCAGGTGGGAGTCTCGTGATGCTATTGCATGGCAGATGACATCACCTGGAGGGAGTTCAGGTCTGAGCAGTGAGCAGCTCCCTGTGGAAGAGACAAAACATAGAGTGTGGCCTCACTTTATAACACACAGGTGGAGTAACTTTTGCAGCTTTGAGAAACCTAAGCTACTCCTTCTTTAAAAGGAGCAGTAATCCCTTCTGAGGGTGATCCCCCAAAGGACCTATTCACCTCCCAGTAGTCCCCACCTCTGAAAGTTTCCACCACCTCTCAATAGTGTCACAGGGGGACTATGCCCAGCACGTAAGTTTTTGGGGGACGAATCATATCCATGGCATAATAGGGTTCCTCTAAACTGGAGTCTGGTATAAACCCTCATGATTTGAGCCTGGAGTAATATAAAATTGGGATCTAAGTAATTAAAGAATAAATTGGTAAAGATATTCAGTACATGTAGTGTTTTTTTCTAATTTTCACTATTGTCCTCTGATTTCCCTATGTAGAGAAGCCAATATGATTGATATACTGCTGGAAGTGATTCAGTTGTGCCTATTAAAGACAGCATCTTTTTAGAATGTATTTGATACCTCTGTTGGATGACAAAATAGCATGATCTCTTTATCTACAATTTTCTATTACTCAACAATGTTATCAAAGTAGTGTTATTTCTTTTATATACAATTTAAAAAATACAAGATCATTTTTGTAATTACTTTTAACGTTCAACACATAATCCACTTAATGCTTTTTATGTTTTCCTAATATATCAATTAAATACACTGATTATAAAAATGTAAAAAATGGCTGTATTTTATTTTTGTTAATAGTTGTAGTTAAATATAACATTTTCCTCTTTCTTCTTATTCCCTGGAGGTAGCATCAGATTTTACAATCCATTTAAAGTTTTTAAAGTGATGTGTTTAATATATTTATTTATAGAAAAAAAATATTTTCAACTGAAATCAATTAGAATCGTGCTCCTCCTCCTGCATCCGCTCTTCAGATCCACTCAATTTCCTCTCCACAAGGGGCTCTCTTGTCCTCTGCCTTCTGCATGGGCTCAGAGAGGGAAGGGCAGCTGGAGACAGGAGGAGAAGAGTGAGGTCAGGTCCACATGCCTCTATGTTCCACCTTTCCTTCTGCTCATATCAACATTTATTCCTGACTGAGGCTTGTTATTTTTTTTCCTAGAAGATGTTCATTTAGATCAAAAAGTTGCAACATTACATATTTATTCTTAATAGAAATATGTATGAAATCCTTTTGGCATCTGGTATCTGGAAGGTGGGGGTTTCCATTAAACCAGTTGCTGTGAAGACAAGCAAATAGAACTCTATGGTTAGAGAGTTTTCCTCACATTTCACTTCTCTGCTTATGAACTTTTTTGCAAAGCTTTTTTTTTTTGCAAAATGATTTTGAAAATCATTTTACCTGATGCAAGTTCCTAACGAATATCTAAAAACAATGACAACAACAAACCAGAATTAGTGAGTGTATGTGTGGTGAAGGTATTTTAAGTATTTATTTTTTGCCTGAAAAACATATTTTAAGAAGGAGTAGGGGTGATACTTAAAAACCCATAGGGAAAAACAAATTAAAAAGTTAGTTATTTTGAAAACAATATTGGTCAAATTTGACAAAAGAGTTCCACTACTGGAATAGTGTTCCCTTTTGCAATTCAAATTGCTCCTCATTCCAAGGCACATAGCCTAGTCACTTATCTCTGTAAATGTATCTGTTTTGTTATTTTTTTTTCAGTTACTAACTGAATAGACCAAGATATGCAGGTGGTTTCTCCTGGTTGGATGATCCAAAAACAACTGATTCCCTTCCTTCCTAACTTCTTTGTTAATTTGTCATTGGCTATTTTGTCATTTTGTAATGTCTAATCATTGAAAAGACACTCTGATTTTGTGCCCCCAAAACTTTTTTTTTTTGCCCAAAATCTGTGTTAGCCTAACTTATATTTTAATGATTAAGTGCTGTTTCAGAGAGGATGTATGAACTATTCTACAGGGGGAAATGTGAGAATGGTGACTGTGAGTCAGAATTTCCAATTTACTTCATATGATTACCCTAAGGAAAAAAATAATCTCTCTCTTTTCCAACTTTCTCGAATACTGAGTTTAGCATTAATGTTTAAGAACTGCTATTTACTGTTTGTTTGATTTTTGAGGAGTTCATACATTCTAAATGAAAGCCACAGGGGAAGTTTTACCCCTTTAGTTGTCCTGATTTAAAACTTAATGAAATGGTTTTCATAAAATAAATACATAAATAAATGAGGTTTTTTGCCATTTTCTAACTATATACAATTAACTGTATATACCCACACATAGACATATGATGGTATACGTACTTCCATGTGTATACACGTTGAACGATGACTTTGAGTATCTTCTATATTAATTCAGAATATGTAAATGAATTAGCTAGATAAATAAATTGAGACAGGAAAAAATTTATTATCAAGTCAAAACTTTACTGGAAGTGAATACTTGCATATATTTGGGGACTTACTCTTTTATGATATTCCCAATCATCATTCTTTATAATTTTAGGAAGAGGAACTACCCTTCCAAAGGAAAATTCATTTGCTCTAGGAAAGGTCACCTATTTGTGCCGACATCAATAAGCCTAACATTCAGGATGGTGAATGTTTTGCTCTCCCTGTTGACAGGCTTGGGGAATATTACATATTATTAATATGGCTGACTAATTCCCAATTAGGAACTCATTAGCAGCTCCACAAATGTAGAGTTTGATGGATTTGCAGCCAATCTTGAAAAAGGTCACAATAAGTGACCTCTGGCCCAAGACTTCCCATCTGTCTATCACTTAATACCATTGTTTTGTTCTAGAAAATATAATCATTTTTGCTTCCCCTTGAGAAAGTGCAGAAGGCTCATTTCTCTTACAGGATTAGTATGTGTAATTAGATATTGATATTAATAAATGCATTCTTCAATTTAGATTTTTCTCATAGGAAATATCCATCTTCTATACCTCTTATTTAAATTATCTATCTTTTCTTTTATAGTTATGGATATGTTGAAAAAAAGAGAAAATTTATTGATTCCCATAGAAAATGTAAAATTGTATAACATAGTATATTCATTACTTTTATGGGACAATTTTTATATTATCAGAAGGTTTGTTCTCAAAAAATTAATTATTGTCATTTTGAATATCTAGATGGATAAATCCAGAATTTAGGGGCATATACGGAACACAATTCCAAAACACAGTAAAAATCATTTAAATTTTAAATGAAATAATGCTTCACTTTAGTTTTAAACTATGTCAAACCCAGACAAATTAATAAAAATAGGATATAGTTTTCTCTTTCTTTCTGCCCTCTTTCTCTTTTGCTCTTTGGTCAGGGTTCTTATTTATAAAATACAAGGAGACCATGAAGTTCAGTTGGGGGATGTTTTTGAAACATATGTTACACCATGGTGCCCTGAAACATTCCCCTTGCAGAGATATTTGTTCTAGCTGGGGGAAATAGTCAAGAATAAAAAACAAATGACAAGTTAATTTTTCGGCTTTTCAAGCTTTCTGTAAATAAGACCCAATAACCCCTATGCAAAATAATACAGGGAGTTGTTTCAAGAACTGGAAAGTTGTTTTATCACACTATGTGTGTGTGTGTGTGTGTGTGTGTGTGTGTGTGTGTGTGTAGTTTAGGTAAGTATAATTAAATTATCCATGAATAATTTGTGAAAACTCCCTTTCCCAAACAAATAAATAAATAAATAAGAATTGCAATTACAAGGAATAAATCAAATTGACCACTCTCTTTTTTAAGTGCCCTGTCATAACACTATATTTTGTTTATAGCAGGAACTCAATAAATATTTGTGAAATAATTTAAAGGAACAGTAAGTGGAGCTTAGAGTTTAGGAAGCTGGTTACTGTTGCAACAATGCCATTAGCTAGTGATGGGACCTTTTACTAGCTAGGCAAACACTTTGACCCTCATTCTCTCTCATGGACATCATCAAGTTTGAAGTGAGGCTCAAATGAGATAGTGCTAATTGGAACTCTCATTACTCATCTACAAACCAGTTTGGGGAGGTTAGGTAAGCTTTATTAACCTCATTTTTTAAATCTGTGAAAAAAAAATGTTGAAAAATTGGCAGTGCATTTTAGGGCACTATGTCAGGGAAGTAGAGAAGCAGTAAGTAGAATTCATAATTCACAGTATGTTATGGTTTGGATATGAGGTGTCTCCCAAAATCTCACATGTGAGACAATGCAAGAAGGATCAGTGAAGATATGATTGAGTTGTGAAAGTTTTAACCTAGTCAGGGAATGAATCCCTGATGGGATTAGCTGAGTAGTAACTGGAGGTGGATGGGCTATGGCTGGAGGAAGTGGTCAATCGGGAGACTGGCCATGGGGTATATATTTTATATCTGGAGAGTGGAGTCTCTCTCTGCTTCCTGATGATATGAGCTGCTTCCCACTTCCCTTCCTTCCTCCCACACTCTTCTGCCATGATTTCCTGCCTTATCTGGAGTCCTGAAGAATGGAGCTGGCCCTCTCTGGACTAAGACCTCTGAAACCGTGAGCCCTCAAATAAACTTTTCCTCCTCTACAATTGTGTTGGTTGGGTTCTTTAGTCACAGCAGCAAAAAAAGTGAACTAAAACACAGCTACAACCATGGTGTTGAAATTTGACAACTGGCTTCATCTCTTGCTGGCATTTGATCTGGGCAAGTTAAGATCTTCAGGCCTCAGTTTTCTCATCTATGAGACGTGGTCAGCATTAAAGGAATTAAAGCCCATCAAGTGCTTTGAACACTTCTGAATATTAAGTGTTTAAAAGTAATATAATCAAATACTGTATTTAGAAATCTCACATAGGACTTATTATAATGTAGGTCTTTTGAAGAAGAGATTTTGGCAGGCAAATGAGTTTGAAATCTACTTATTTATTCAGACAATATAGATGATGAAGGAAATCAGAAAAGTGGCATAAGATGTGGAGAGGAATGAAGGCAGTTAGATTTCCATGTGGATACTCAACGAAGGATGATAAGTTACTACATACAAGGGATGATATGATATACTGATTTTTCCTTGATCAGTTGGATGGATGTTGGTGCCACTCACTGAGATTAAAAAACAGCAGGAATGGATGATTATGTCTTGGATCTGTTCAGTTATAGCTGCCTGTGGGACATCCAAAGAGATCTATCCAGGAGCAAGTTTAATAAATGGGTCTGTATTCCAAGCAAAAGAGCTGGAATGAAGAATGAGTGATAAATGAAAGATAAGAGAGGAAAACAGTGGGAGGAAGTTTGAGGTTGTGAGTGGGAAATAGGTAAAATGGAAAGTTCTCCAGTAGTTCATGTGCAGATGAGACAGACAGTGTGAGGAATAAATTGGAAATAGAAGGTCAATCAGGATTTCTTAGAAAGAAATAGGAAATGGAATTCAAAGCATAGATGTAGGCCAAAATAATGATACCTCTTTCATTAGCAGAAAAAAGGTTTCAGGAAAAGTACATGGTATTAGACAGTTAAGATAATGTGATTTTTTTTTCCTTTCTGATAGAGTATTAATTTTCTATTGCTATGTAACAAATTGCAACAATCATAGTAACTTAAAACAACATCTATTAATTATATCACAATTCTGTAGATCAGATAGGTGCATGAGCCCAGCTGAATTTTCTGCTCAGGGTCTCACAAGGCAAGGACTGAGGGGCTCAATAGGCTAATCTCTTACCAGAGACAGAATCTGTTTCCAAACACATTCAGGCTGTTGAATGATTCCAATTACCTGTCATGGTAGGTCTCATATTCCCATGTTTTGTTTTGTTTTTTTTTTTTTTTTTCAGGCTGTAAACTAAGGTTTCTCTGTGCTCCTAGAGATTTCATTCATTCCTTTTCTCATATTCCTTCAATCATCAAGCCAGCAGTGGCATGTCAAATCCCCAACCACTTCATGTTTCTCTACCTGTCTCTTTCCCCACACCGCCCACACTTCTGCCTCTGCTTTTAAGGTTCCTGTGATTACATTTAGTCAGCTCAGATAATCCAGGATTATCTCTCTGAAGGTTAACTGATGGGCAGCCTTAATTATAACTGCAGAGTCTCTTTACCATGGAAGGTAACATACTGGCCAGCGTTATAGCACATGGAATTTAAAGTCTCAGACAATAGAAAATGCAGTATTCCTGGGGGCTGATGACATTCCACCTACCCCAAATCATGATGTTTTTTTCCCTTCTGGATGAAGAGAAGAATGATCAGCATCTATTAATAGGAAAGACAGAATGGCTAAAATTATGGAAGGTTACAGCTACTGGAGATAAACTTATTTTTTATAAGTAACATAAGTAACATACAAAAATATTTATTCTGTTTAAAAATTCATTTTATTAAAAATATCTATTTGTTTAAACAAGGGAAATTCTCTTCGGTCTCTTACCCACAGTTCCCAATATCAACCATCTTTTTCTCCTAATCACACCATTAATCATTATCAATTTGATGTGTGATGCAAATATATTCAGAAATATGCTGTATTTGTTTTTATATAAATAATATACCAAGAATATTTCACTTTTGAATTTGCCTTTTAGTTTTTCTTAATATTTGCACAATACCATTTCATATTGACATGTAATCAATCTCAAGTTTTATATTACTGTATATGAATGTCAGTTTAAATATAATGTAAATATGAGCTAAATTAAAATTAACTGTTGTTCCCATTAACAACTAGACATTTCTATTTTTTTTGTTTTTAAGCAAATAATTCATTAGCCTTCTTATTTATGTTTCTTAATGTGTATATGCAAATATAAGCTCAAGATATATACTTACAAGAATTTCTAAATGAAATGGTATACACATTTAATACTATTCCCCAATTGCCTTCAAAATAGTAATACTAAGTCACATTGTTATTAAGAGAATAAAACTATTAATTTCCCTCTTAAATTTCTGTTATTTTTCTATTGTGATATCTACCAGTTTGATGAGTTAAAAACTATTTTGTTTTTATTGAAACATTTTTGTGTATTAAAAATGTGTGAATATATGAATTTTAAAATTATTTGCTTTTTTCCTGTGAATTATTTATTCCTCAAGAATTTATGAGAGATTGTTTTAATAGTTTTGAGTTCAGTATTTTCTGCTCTATAGTTTATATTTAGCATCTATGTGTGTATCTTTATAAATTCTCTTTTAATTTAATATAATTTTTCTCTTGGTTTTCATTTTTCAGGACTTATTTAATAAGACCTTGTCTAATACAACAATATAACTAGATTATATTTAATTTTCTTGCTGCTACTTTCTATGTACATATATGTAAAATATCACATATAGTTAATGATACATATAATTTGTGCTTTTTTTTGGAGATTTCTTGAGTTATAGGCAACAAAGATCTTTATCAATTTAAATATATATATATATATATATTCAAATATTTTAATACAATTTTTATTCCATTTTCCTATGCTCATTTGAAATGCCCCATTAATTTATTCTCTGTTTTTTTAAAAACAGTGTAGATTCTGACATATTTTGATATTGCATTGATATACCTGCTACTGCAATGTGGCCATATTTTAGTTGATATGATTTTAAAATATTTTGTTACCTGGTAGAAAATAACACATTTTTGTAGCTCTTTTCAAAATTTCTTCACTTTTTTTTAAAACCACTATTTTCTTTTTAATTATGAGACCACATTATTGAATTCCTTTACACATCTTAATTTAGCCTTTATTGAGATTACATTAAATTTATTTATACCTGACTTAATATATCTGATATAAGACTTTTTTCCATCAAGGACCAAAATACATTACCTCTATTACACCAGACTTCCGTTATGTACTTCAGAGTTAATAATTAACTCTAATAAAATCATGCACCTTTTGTTTCTCTCAGTCTCTCCTTCCTCCTCCCCTTCCTCCTTCTCCTTCTCCTCCTCTTTTTATGTCTTTCCCTCTCTTTTCTTCTCCTCCCCTCTCCTACCCTCCTCTCCTCTCTTCTTCAATATGCAGCTTTAATGGTTTCTGGGACTTTTGTGACACAGTCAAAATTGCCCTAAGTTTTCCTGAATTCTGTACTTAATTATACAGATTACTTGGGGGTAAAGTGTAGGACAAGACACCATGAGTGATTCTTGCCCATCTTCAGTAAATGTGTCAGAAAGTAGATTTTTTGAATTTGTTTATTGACTCTGTTCAATAGCCACCATACATGGCACTGGGTCTATGGCACCCTCCCTTTCTGCTCAGCATTGCTCTCTGAGGACAGACACTCCTATTCCCAGCAACTGGCACATAGGTGGTCAGATGGCTCTGCTAAAGCCATAAGCAAATGCTGCCCTTGAACTAAAGGTGATGATGGTTTTGGAAGACAGGAAGCGTCATTCCATGTATTGTTTTCTTAAGCATCTTCCCTATCTGGACTTGGACTCTTGTTTTTGGGTGGCATCCCCAGTATTTCCGGCTTTCTTCTTTGAATTAATTTTGTGAATGCATTTGTCCTTTTCGCATCTCTAAACTATTTCTTATAATCTCTAGTCCAGCAGAGGTTCCCTCCTGTTATTATCTTCAATGATTTGGGTTTATGTGCTCATTTACATATTTTATGCCATTTTTCTGAATTTGTGGTATGTGGGAGAGATTGTGGATCTTAGTCAACATCTTGAAAAGGGAGTTAGAATCGTTTTGTAGCAGCTTAAAATGAGCAGTATCCCAATGATTCAGGCAATAAAATGACAAAGAAACGTCTAAATATTTGTATTAACTTAGAAATATTTTCACTTTATTATCCATAACATGATGTAGAAATATAGTCTTATTACCTGTCAAGCATGTTAAATTATGCTTAATATTCTCACTTTCTAATTAAGTTTTTCTTAAATGGTATTCAAAATCCATTAAACTATTTAAGCTGTTCCAACTTGCAAATAGCGATCAGTACTTTCTATGTGTTAAAACTATTCATAGAATGAGTTTGAACTGTGATGTTAAGCAATGATAAGTGCGAAAATGCATTAAAAAATGGTTGAAAGTAAAGCAACATTTTATTTAGAGGTTGAGTTGTCATAAGTTATTGTAATAAACTTTAATTTTAGAATTTCAATTTATTTGAAAGTTAGAAAATTACATAATTATTTTAAATCACAGAGATACTTTTGAATCCTCATCTTTACTTTCTTGCTATATTTGTATCACAAGTAATAATTTTTCATGTTTTCTCTGTACTATGAAGATTAAAATTTTTCCAAAAGTGTGAGAGACACTTCTATTGGTAAGAACTAAAGAACAAATGAAAATCTACCTGATCATATGAAAACTATTTTTAATAATTTCTATAACATTTATTGAGAGTACCAGATTAAAAAATTTAAATATGTTACATTTTTCATTGAGATTCTGGCTGGGACTTGTTGATTTTCTATTCCTCCCTCTTGTTTATTATGATGTCATAGGACAAAGATATGAGATGGTTTAAAACACACAAAAAATGATAATATATTCAGGAAAAAATATTGAATTAAAAACTTATTTTATCCTAAGATGTACTATTATTTTTCTAATGTTTGAAGTATGAATGAAAATTGGCAATCAATATGTACACTTGATTACATGACTCTAAAAATATTGTATTAAATCCATTATATATCTTATAGGTGATGCCATCTTGGAATTGAGATTTTAAAAATCAGTCAAGTCAGAGAATCAAGGTTTTGAGAACATTTTTGCAAATTACTAAAATCCCTTTAATCTTCCCAGAACCAGGTAAAGGAGAAGTAATCATTGGATATTTATCATTATTAAACATGGCTTTAAACTAGTTGAGTAAAGATTTTTCTCATTCTCAATTTAAAAAAATCATTCCTTCTTGAGATTTTATTTAATGGAAGCAGTTATGAGGAAGGCCATATTTCAATGTTTCCATAACAGGTGCAATACTGAGTGGCTATTCATTGATGAGTTTTTCCACTAATTTCGATGGGCTATCATGAGAGCCCAGCACAGAGGTTAAGAGCTTATGTTTGGAGTGTAATTTTGTCACTTTTATCTCTATGACTCTGAACAGGTTTTTAACCTCCTTGTGTTTTGGTCCTCATTTAGAAAATTGGGTCATGAAGTCCATAGCTCATATAGATGTCATGAAGATTTAGTGAATTATAATATATTAAAATCACTTAGAACAATGAATGACACATTGAAAACTCAAGTCAGTCCTTGTTAAATAACTCATCTGTGATAATTTGAAGAATTGGAATGATATTGTGTGATAATTGGTACCCAAAATTACTTCAGTTTCCATCTGCAAATATAGGTGTAAAAAAAGATGACATAAAGGTTGTCCATAGGATTACTAGAAGACAAAGTTTGAGAACAAGCTTTGATGGTTTACACTAAATGTTTGAAATCTTGAAGAAACTGACTGGATAGAGACAAATATTAAAACATACCCAAAGAGCTATTATAAAACTTTCTGAAATATGTGTGAGTCAGTAAGAAAGCTAGAAAGGATAATGCAGTATTCGGATGCTAAAATTTAAAGGAGGAAAATAACATTATTTTTTTCAGTATAATTATACATTTGTCATTATATTCATTATCAGCTGAAATATTGTTATGTAATTATATACGAGTCTGGTTTCATTTTTCATCATTAAAATGTAGCTTGTGTTGGAGACGACACTACATCCATTTTGTTCGGCCATTTTGTTTGGCCATGTTTGTTTAACTCTAGCCTAGCATGTTGCACAGAGAGGGTATTTGATATTTTAGAAAGATCAGATGAGACAGGAGAAAGATTGCACATGAGAATAAAAGATTTAATTTTAAATTGTTCCCACTAATAAATTGCAATAGAATTCTTTTTCCTAGAAAGATTCCATAATCACAAATAACACTCACATGATCCTTGGTATTGTTTGGAGTACAGGAGTTTGGAGGTGTTGACTCAGAAAGGGAAAGGAGACAACACATGAATAGCAAGAATTAGCAAGAGCTTAGAGTAGGTGGTGGTTTAAATACCAAGTCCTCAGTATTCACAGAAAATGTACAAGTTTGGAGTTCTAATACATTATTAAGAAGTTTTAGGCAATGTGATTCCCATGTAGAAGGCAAGGTGAGCCCAGTTTTCATCTATATGTAAACAGTGAACTTTATAATAATGTTAAAAGGATAAAATGGTATGTGATCATTTTAAAAAAGTGTGATAGGATAAAATGCTGCCCTACCTGGATTCAATAAAATTATCACATCTGGGTCTTCTAATCCTTGGACTATTGGGAGCAAGCAAGATATTTTCATTTCCAATGAGAAACTGGAAGAAGGAAATGAATTAAATCAATGGTGATGCGATACATCAAGATCGGTCCTTTTTACTCTATTGTAGGACTAAGACAAACTGATCAAGGATCCCCTCCAGGGCTTAGAGTACATTTAATTTCCCATGATCCCAACTAGAGTAGGTGCGAAATGTACACAGAACAAATGGTCAATCATGTCATCAAAATGAATATTCAAATCTTATAGAATGTGAGAAGCCACCAGTCCAGGACAACAGGCTAGATAGAAAGGATATGTGTAAATTGTAATTGTAACTGTCTACAGAAGGTAAGATGATGAATAGGTAAAGTAGCCAAGTGCACACATATTGGGGCAGGAGATTCTGAAAAGTATCAGTTCTACAAGATTTTGAGAAATTGGTGCCTCAGCAGTACAGACTTCACCATCTTTACTATGTCAGGTCAAGAAAGACAGAGATTCCACAGGAGAATGAATTCTGCCTGTCCTTGAATACTGAATAAGTTATTGAAGAGCACACAGGAGTGAAAAGTTGTAACATAACCCAAGTTATGTGAAGTCTGACACATCTTTGACTTTGTAGTCAAAACCAATTTCTAATACTGTACTGTCATTCATGAGATAAGAATATACAATCATGAAGTCTGAATTCAAATAATCAGTTACTAGTCATGGAAAAATAAACATTTGGTTGTATATATTTTAGAAATTTATAACATGTTTTTACATATATTTGAAAAAAAAGGTAGGAAGTTTGTTTTCTGATAAAATTATAAGCAAACTTCAGCTAGATACATAAATTTTTATCTAGGTGTATGTAGTTGGTCTTCCAAGAATAACTGAAAAATATCAATGAAATTTTTTTGTTGTTCTTTGTGGTGTTTTTTAAAGTTGTTTTGCTTTGATTTGATTTCTTCTGACATTTGGTGCTATTTGAATTATTGTAATAATAGATCCACATCTAGTGATATAAGCTTCCGAGTGATTCAGAAAGCCAAACAATGCCATATTAACTAAATCACAAATTTTGTTTGTTGCTTTTGTCTCCTCTTCTTCACATTAACCAGATGACTTTCTTCCCTCTAGAACTGTAAATCAGAGAATCCGGGGCTATCCATGGAAGCATTAAGAATACCTTGGTTGTTCTGAGCAGTAACTCAGTTTTGTAAAATTATATCCACTGGGATCTGTGGGGTGCTTGAGACAGCTTTATTTCTTGAATTTATTACATTGCTTCACGGCTTCTCTTAAAGATTTCATAAACTCACTATGAAAAGTGGTCACTTAAAATCAGACTCCAAACATAGCAGAGGTAATCAGGCTTGTCTTTTCCTGTGCCCTACATGAATAGCAAGTGCATTAACTAATGATAAAGGCACTTGTTGACCAGGGAGAGACCAATACCAGGTAGTTCTCTTTTGCCTTAAGATCATGCCTGGGGGACTTTTCTGGATCATTTAACAAGCCAACTCTCTGTCACAACTGAGCTTAATTTTTATAGAAGGGTACGTTTTGTATTTCAAAAGGAATTCATGGGGCATTTTCAGACTCTCTACTTTTTGACCTATTTGCAGGTTGCTCAAGTAAAATTTACATGGTTTTATTACAAAAGTAGTAGATGTGCTTTTATAAGAGCAAAAAGAGGCTTGAATTTTCAATTCTTTTATGTTTTAAGAATTTTCAATTCTTTTTGTTTCTTTTTTTAATATTTCCTTTTTAGTTGTAGTTGGACACAATACCTTCATTCTATTTATTTACTTCTATGTGGTGCTGAGGCTCAAACCCAGGGCCTCAGACGTGCTAGGTGAGCACTCTACTGCTAAGCCACAACCACAGCCTGCTGACCTGTTTCTTGAGAGTCAAGATGCCTTATTATTTGTATTGTTTCATCAACTTCCTTTGTTTAATATCATCGAATGAGCTGGACTAAAAAGTAAAGATAAACATAGGTATATATATATATATATATATATATATATATGCTTCACTATTTAAGAAATTAATACGGTTTGCTATAATTGTAATTAGTAAGAAAAATAAACATTTGGTGCAGTATAAATTTAAAAATTCAATTTTAGTTCACTGGATTGTAACATACCAATATGCTAAAATAAGATATTGTTTAAACATCTACTTGACAGATTTCATACAGCAAATGTTGTTAATAGTAGGAAATCTGGTACAGGATATGGTCATCAGTCCAAAATGTTTTACTGAGGTAACCCAAGCACCACACAGTAACTTAAATTTTCAAAGGAAAATTGGAAAATCTGATGTCTGTTGAATACTACATAAAGTACTAGCTTGAGATTATTTCCCCCTTCAACAATAAACAAGGTTATATTACTTTAATGGCAGTTGTTAAATTGTTAAATGATTAGCTGAAAATTTTTAATTACGATTTGTTATATATGACAGCAGAATGTATTACAAAACATAGTACACATATAGAGCACAACTTTTCATATCTCTGGTTGTACACAATGTAGAGTCACACCATTTGTGTCTTCATGAATGTACTTAGGGTAATGATGTCCATCTCATTCCTCCGATATTCTTCCACCATCCCCCCTTCATTCTCCTCCTTCCCCTTTGCTCTATCTAGAATTCATCTAATCCTCCCATGCTCCTCACCCCAACCCCATTATGAATCCACATTCTTATAACAGAGAAAACATTGGGAATTTGTTTTTTTGGGATTGGCCAACTTCACTTAGCATTATATTGTCCAACTCCATCAATTTACCTGAAAATGCCATGATTCTATTCTTTTTTAATGCTAAATAGTATTCCATTGTGTATATACATCAAATTTTCTTTGTCCATTCATCAACTTATAGGCATCTAGGTTGGTTCCACAGTTTAATTATTGTGAAGTGTGCTGCTATAGACATTGATGTGGCTATGCCCCTGTAGTATGCTATTTTTTAAGTCTTTTGGGTATAGACGAGGAATGGGATAGACACTGTGCCTATTAGAAGAAAAAGTTAAGCCCAAATCTCCATCATGTCGGATTATACCCTGATGTCCTTAACAGGACTCATAAAGCACAAGAAATAAAATTAAGAACCAATAAATGTGATGGATTCAAACTAAAAAATCTTCTCAGCAAAAGAAACAATCAGTCAGGTGAATAGAGAGCCTACAAAATGGGAGCAAATTTTCATCACACGCTCATCAGATAGAGCACTAATCTCTAGGATATATATAAAGAACTCAAAAATCTTAACACCAAAAAAACAAATTACCCAATCAATAAATTGGCTAAGGAACTGAACAGACACTTCTCAGAAGGTGATATACAATCAATCAACAAATATATGAAAAAATGTTCAACATCTCTAGCAGTTAGAGAAATGCAGATCAAACTACTCGAAGAACTTAATTTCACTCCAGTCAGAATGGCAGCTATTAAGAATACAAACAACGATAAGTGCTGGCGAGGATGTGGGGGGAAAAGGCACACTCATACATTGCTGGTGGGATTAACTGAAATTTTAAAGAATTAGAACAGGGATGTTTCTTTCTAATTCAACTTTGTTACTACATGGGTATTAACTTTTAGAAAATGGCTTGTTTTTTTTTTAACTACAGTTTTCATCTGTTAATTAAATCATTTTTATGAGGAATTTTAGGTTCACAGCAAAATTGAGCAGAAAGTGTACAGAGTTCCCATAGAACCCCTGCAACTACACTTGCATTTTTCCCTACTTGCAGAATTTCAACTTATAGTGGTAAATTTGCTGCAACTGATGTTATTACATTGACACATCCTTGTCATTCAAAGCCTATAGTTTTCCTTGGGGTTGACTTTTTCTAATTTTTTTTTTTAGTTGTTGATGCACCTTAATTTTGTTTATTTTTGTGAGGTGCTGAGGATCAAACCCAGTGCCACACACATGCTAGGCAAGCCAATGTATTACAACCCCAGACCCGGGGTTGACTCTTGTTGTTATATTCTTTGGCTTAAACAATTGTATAATGACATATATATACTTCATTTCAATATCTTCAGAATAGTTATATTTACTTAAAAATTTTTCAGGGCTCTGCCTCTTCATCCTTTTTTACCTCCAACACCTGAAAACCAAGTATCATTTTACGCTCACCATTGTTTGGTCTTTTCTAGAATATTCATATTTGGAATCATGAAGTATGCAACCTTTTCAAATTGGTTTCTTTCACTTAGTAATATACATGTAAGATTCTTCCATTCCTTTTCATTGCTTAATAACTCATTTCTTTTTAATGCTGAATAATATTCCATGCTCTGTTTCTATTACAGTGTATTTACTCATTCATTTGCTAAATTACATTTTGATTGCTTCGAAATTTTGGCAATTATGAAATTTAAAAAGCTGTACACATTTGTATGCAGGTTTTTGTGTGGACATACACTTTCAACTTACTCAAGTAAATACCCAGGAGCACAATTTGTGCTTCATATGGCACAAATAAATATGCTTAGTTTGTGAGAAATTATCAAAATGTTTTCCAAAGTTAATTCCTTTTTTTTTCTTCTTCCTACAAAGAATAATGAGTGTTTTTCTGCTCTAGATCCTTTCCAGCATTTGCTGTCGGCAATGTTTTGGATTTTGGCCATTATAATCGATATGCCATGGTGTCTCTTTACTATTTTAAATTGCAGTGGCCTAATAAAATATGATATAGATCATCTTGTCATATTTGCCCTTGTATCTCTTGTATGGTGAAGAGTTTATTCACATTTGTACTTATATCTTAATCAGATTTTTATTTTCTTACCGTTGAGTTTTAAGAATTCTTTAATAGTCCTTCATCATATATATATATATATATATATATATATATATATATATACATACATACACATAATGTATATACACTCATATTATATACATATATATATATATATATATATATATATATATATATATATAAATATTTTCTTTTAGGTTTTTACTTATCTCACCATTATCTTCCTTATCTTTCATTAAGTAAAACTTTTTAATTTTCATAATGTCCAGGTTATCATGTATTTCTTTCCTGAATCATTTCTTTGCATTGTATTTCAAAATCATTTGCCAATATCAAGGCCATTTAGATTTTAACATTTGCTATTTTCTAGTAATTTTATAGTTGCATAGTTTACATTTAGGCTTATAATCCATCTACAGTGAATTTTTGAGAGAAATCTTTTTCTAGATTTGTATTTTTGTATGTAGATGACCAGTTCCAGCATAATTTATTGAAAAGATTAACTTGTGAAGGATCAGTTGACCAAATTAAGTTAACAAATGACAATGTGTTTCTTCAGCAATGCCACACTATCTGAATTACTTACTGTACCTTTATAATAAATTTAGGAATTAGAGACGATCAGCCCCTTTATTTTATTCTCTCATATTGTATCAGGTTTCAGAGGGAAAGGTGGCCAGTGTCTCAATAAGGACTTCTTTTTTTCTGCCCAGGAATCCAAGCCATCCTAAAACTTACAATCTAACATAACACAGAAACTCAGAAATGTATTTACATAATGTGAAGCCCCTGATAGATCTAGTCCATATGGTTTCTGGAATTAGACAAAAGGAAAATGGCTCCAGTGGTTTATCAAAGACAGGAATAAGGTTTCAAGGACAGAGTCTTGCTTCTTGATGTCTTGCAGTCAGCAGGTTGATTGATATCTTGGCAGGTCACATGCATCTCAGGTGCTGTGTGGGCCACAGCAGAGCAGGAAAGAAATTCACATTGTCCCTGGGCAGTTGACTCGAGGAAATGTCCACTGGTTATTCCCAAACATCAGATGTCTCTATCCACAAGGCTTCTATGTGCAGTGACCCACATGCAACCCATGCATGGCTAGTGAAAATCTGGGGTCTTTTCACCTCCCCCTATGAACTTTAGATGAACTTGTCAATATCTACAAATAATATGCTGGGATTCAATTGGGATTGCACTGACAATATACATCAAGCTGGAAAGAACTAACATCTTAAGATTATTAAGCATTCCTACACATAAATTTGGAATATATATATATATATATATATATATATATATATATATATATATATATACACACATACATATATATAATAGATAATGCATAAGTAATACATATGTTGTATATCTGTCAAAACTATAATAATATGATAAATATGTATCATATTTTTTGTAAAATGTATTCCTATATGTTTCATTGGGGGTGGTGTTCACATATTTAATTTGTTTTTTTACATTTCACATTCTACATGTTCATTGTTGGTATATAGGCAAGTGTTGTGCATTTGTGCTTAATTAAATTTAAAGCCAGGTATAATCTTTTATTAGTTCCAAGAGTTTTATTGTAGATGCATTTTTATGAATCTCCTATGTTCAAAATCATATCTGCAAATAAAGATAGCTTCATATTTTCCTTCTCAATCTTCAAGTCTTTTATATGCTTTTCTTGTCTTATTGCATTAGATGAGATTTCCAGTAAATGTTGGAAAAGAATGTTCAGAGGTTGAAACCTTACCCTATTCCTCATAGCAAGTGATTTTTAAATAAAAATTTTAAGCCTTCTTATTTTAGAATGGTGAATTACATTAGATGTTTTTCAAATTCCGAACCTGTAGTGCACCTGAATACAACATACAAATACACACACAAACACTCAGAAGCCAGAACATATTTTAGAGGTAAATATTTTGTAATAATATCACATTTACACTTAAATCAATTGACTGTGCTGAGCTTTAAGCCTAGAACTTAGATATTTATGCCTCTGTACTTCTACAAACATTTTATCTTATGAATCCAATTCATCTTACTGTGAATACTTAGCAAATTTGTCTCCAGCTTAGCAACTAAGGCAGCAAATTCAATATATGGCTGGATTTTTATAGCTGACCTTGTACTTCATTTAAAAATGATTAAAGATTTCAGGTGGCAAGGGTTTTAAAAGTTTAAATGTGGTGGCTTGATGTTAGAAGATCATATGTTGGCCACTTATATTTTGTCATATCATATATTGTTCAACTGAAAAAAAATTTTGAGATTGCTTTTGTAATAATTAATACTCCAAATGGTTTCAAAATGCATATACCAATGCTACTGGTGGGCAATATTAAGCATTACATATTTCCTGTTTTTAAAAAAGAAGACTCAGATTTTTTTAATCATTTCCATCTTCCTTTTCCTTGTAACTGAAATGTAGTTTACAGAAAACTATGCTGTACAATTTTATGCTTGATAAACTGCTAATTTGAACATTTTAAAATGTGTATCATGTTCGCCAGTGATAATCTATGACAATTTTATTCTGATTTTTTTTTTTTGTATTTGAATATACTGTTTTAGGGAAAGTCTGAGGAATATTTGCTTCCCTTACCACTTTTTGATTGTGCAGTAAGAACTTGCATTGGCATATACTACAGACTTTGGCTGTATGAAGTGGGAATTAAGTTATTTGCAAACATGGTTTTACTAGCTTACAAAAAAGAACAAAATAACTATTCTGGAAGAACAATAAATGCCATCCACACTGGTGGTGAATTAGATCCTATGTTCTATCTGTCCTCTGTATTTGGCTGTTATTCTGTTGACAGCAGGTGCTTCAGATGTCTATTTGGACCTAAAGAACACAAAATCCCTAATCTAATTCTAATGTTGACAGAATCCCTACTAATTTCATACTATTGGTGCAGTTGTGGTAATTTCAGTGAAATTTGCACTGAATAGTGAAGGAATAACAAGTATCTAGTTCATTGACCACATATTCATGGACTTTTCATTGTTTGGGCACAAATCACAAAATATTTTTTTTTTTCAAATATAGGGTGACCTAGATCCCAGCACTTAGTTTAAATTGCAAAATGTGACATACATATAGGAAGATAGATTATTGTAAAAGGTGGTAGAAATTGTGTTTGTATTGGCAAATGTTCTTCAATGAAAATTGACTCAAATTGCATTCTTCCCAGCAGTATGTAGAAATAGCAATTTCTTAGAAATTAGCATACTTCTCAACACAAAATTAACTTCTAGGAATCCAACACTGGGAAATAAGCATTTTTTTCTTTTTTTTAACTTTTCGGATGGTTTTAGCTGTGTTTTATACAGAGATGAAAGAATTAAAATTAGCCTTATTGTCTAAACATATGGCATTATTTAAATAGATTATGAGACATTGATGAAATCTTATATTATGTAAAACAACCTAATCAAAATAATATTTCCAAAGATTTTTTTTCCTCTGGTTAATTTGTATTCATTAGCACAGTACCCAACGCAGAAAGCAATCAATACTATTTTTAATTAATATAAAGCAAAGATATCTTGCTGGTGGCTTCATTGTTTCTTTCCTACCACCATACTCAGTGAAAATTGAATAATACAATCATTAAGGCAGAAGATACAGAAGAGGAAAAAACTGAGTAATTTTTATGTGGAAAATAATTGTAATTTAAAGCTAAATGGTATGGAGGCATAATCAGTTTATTGCAGATTGCTGGCAAACACAGGTCTAGGATGCATTTATGTCCACGTGGTTTTTAGGAAAATACTATTTCTTTTCAATCTGAAATGGAGGATAAAAGGATTCTTTCAACTGTAACAAAATGATGTACCATCAAAATTAGAGGCTCTCTGTATGGTAACAATAGTCTAATCCCTCTTGGCACAGAGCTGATGGAAAATATTCTGTCTCATCCATAATTTGTTTAGTAATCCTGATCCCTTGTTTTTCTTTTCCAATCGAGGGGGAGAAGATAATTCCTATTTTGCACATCTTTATTAATCAAGCAAAACTAGGGAACAGATGTAGGATTCTTTAGCTGTTACAGGGATAGACAGAAGGAGAGCCATAATTTTTAGTTTTGTCACTTTAAATGATGCCCATGAGACATGGCATCAGAGACATAGCCATTGAGATGCAGAATTCAAATTGACAACAGGACTTTCTAAAGGAAAAGTGAATAAGTTGTACTTTGCTGACGTGCATTCATTTTACAATAATATACACACTCATTGAGATTGGTTGTTGACTAGAAGGCAGAGCAGCCATCCTTGCTTACAAGTTCTTCAGTTTCACTGTTCCAGTGGTGGGGAGGGTGCAGTTGCTGCATATTTTGGTTGAATAAAACCATTGTTGTTATGTATTTTTAAACAAGTAATATTAGTTAAAAATATAACTAGAGTTTAGAGGGTCAGAACCAATCAGCCTCTAGAACACATTTACATATATCATGCAATGACTTTAGTTATCAAATGTTGCTTTGTTTTATAATAATAGTTTTAAACTAATTGCCCTATGATAATAATTGCATTTGGCACTGAACTTCAATATTTAATACTTTAACTTGCAATGATCAAACTATTTTTTTTTTTTTGGAAATGCTTTGAAGAATTCCTATTATTCTAATAAACGTCTTTAGGCTAATAAAACAATACTAAGTCAGAAATACTTCAGCTATGTTTTTATTGTACATAGCCCATGTTTTATATAGTTTGGTGGATAAATTAAAATAGTACATGTTTAAGGTTTCTGCTTTTCATGGAATTTGAAACATTCTTTAAGCCAACATATTAACTCCTTGTTGAAAGTAAATCTCAGCCTCTATTGAATTTAATACATTATATCACAATCTGAATCAAAATGTGGTGAATACTCTGAAATTAAAAGCATTGAAAAAGATTATACTTTTGAACATCTATATTAACCTTTTCTGTGATTTGTTATATGTTTTTATAACTTAAAGCCAAGACTCTGGACTCAAACATTTCTTCTGTAAACTTTCCTATTATTATTTCATATTATATATCTAAGGAATATATTTATCTGAATTACAATTAGCTTTGACTTTTTTATTCCAAAAACACTAATAATTCTCACATAGCATACAAATCCAACTACCTGATTCACATAATATCAGAGTCCTGAGATTTAATATGAATATGAAAGTCTTCCTATTCTCTAGCAGTTTTTGACCTAGTCATTATGTATAGGACAAAAAGTTACATTCCAAGTGTATTCTGAAAAGAATTTTATTTTACAATACTTCTGCTAGGTATAAACCCACACTTAACAAATCTAAACAGTCAGGTTAATGATCTGATATTGTTTCACCTCCCCTAGGAAACATTCCCAAGAATTTCAGCCTCTCCCTAGAATAGCAATAGTATTAATGGATTTAAAATTAGTAGGAAGTATTAGTTCCCTTATCTCTGGGAATAAAAATAAAAAGAAATTATTTTATTTGAAAGTAGTCAAATCTAATGGGTATTCTGACATCCATAAGTCACAATAAGAACAGAAACAGTCACAAATTTATTAAATTCTTTCTACAGTGTGAGCATCTATGTTTATGACTCATAGTTTGCCTTAAAACCTTTAGAACAATATATAACCAGTAAACATATTTTTTGGAAGTCTTGTGTTTTATTCCACAAATAGCATACAGTAGAGAACTTAGAAAAATAAAATTATATCCAAGTTTGGAGTATGTGTAGGTTTGCTTTACTATAAAGTATAGGTTACTTGTTATATAAAATTTTCTTGTAGTGGGAGGGGCATTAGATAACCTTAAAAAGAAAGCAAGCTTATTGTGAGGAACAGATGCTAAATTCAAGAGCTCCTATGAGTTCTGATCAGAGGGAGAAATACCATAAACATAAAGCCATTATAGCACAAGAGAAAAAAGAGCAGATTCTCAAAATGATTAATCCCAGTTTTGATCCAGCTATTTTTCATAGGAACAACTGTGCTAACATCAATCCAATCCTGTAGGAGCAGAAACTGTTATTTAATTATGCTTAATGTGTGCTAAAGTCATAGTAACAGTAATAATAACTACAAGTTGTGTATTATGATGCAGCCCACATTTGCATGAATTAGCCCCTTTCACACTCTTAAGAAGCCCAAATCTGATAAGGGAGAGAATATTTTCTTCCCTTGCATAATAATCCTTTTTTCTACCTTTTTGAAAAGTACAGTACTTTATAGGAAAATATGCATTGTATATGATTTAAAAACTCAAGGATCAAAAACTCAATACAGTAAGAACTGTCTCGATCCCACTTCTAACTTCCAGTCACAGATAGACCTGTCAGTAATTTCCACAGTTGCTAATTTTTTCAACACTGTGGTTAATAAGTGGAACAAGAGGAACAATTTAGTTGAGAGCTTGGAGTGATAACTGACAAGATAGCAATTGCAGCAAGTCTATTAAAGAAAAGTGAAAGACCCATTATTTGAACCCAACTCCTTGTAAACTTGTGTACAGTGATTGCAACTGGTCCTCCTTCTGAATCTACCATAAGCTACTGAAAACCCCTACAAAATGAAAAGCCTCAATTAAAAACATAGTCAACTGTACATAATTATTCTGAAGTAAAATGTCTATTTGATCATTAAAGGTTTAGACCATTTTGATCATGATGTTTTCAATATTAAGAGTTCTACATTTAAAATTAAAAAACACAGTATAATCTTCATTTTCTTTCTGTTTTAGAAATTGAAAAGTACTAAGAAACTATTCACAAAATATAGCATTTACCAATATGTTAAATGTACTTATATTTATTTTATAAAATAAATTATGTGACATGATTGATAAATATAAAAAAAAGAAATGAAGTTTTAAAAAAGGGGAGAAGAAAAAAACACCAGAATTCTACCATTCAGACATAAGCACTGTTAATATTCTGATATTATGGATTATTTAAATTTGTATTTTTAAATATTGACATTCATGTCTTGCAAATGTAAAGGTCAATTAGTTAAAATATCATACTATTTTAAAACTTTTCAATTTGTACTTATTTACATGTCAGTTTATTTTTAAAATGTTTTCCAGTTATTAACTGTAACTCTTCATATTTATTTATTTATTGGGGAGTACCAGGGATTGAACCTAGGGGCACTCGACCACTAAGCCACATTCCCAACCCTATTTTGTATTTGATTTAGAAACAGGGTCTCACTAAGTGGCTTTGTGCCTCTCTATAGCTGAGCCTGGCTTTAAACTCACAATCCTCCTGCCTCAGCCTCCCAACCCACTGAGATTATAGGTGTGTGCCACCATGCCTAACACTCTTCATATTAATTTTATTGAATAAAACAATTCATTATATGACCTACATCTCATATATCTCATAGTTCATGAATTAGTTTGAAATAGAATTTTTCTTTTCCTAGTGCCCTTTTCTGACTTGGTGTTCAAAGATAGCTTTGAACAAGAAATTGAGTAACATTTTCTCTTTGTTGCCTTGAAAAAATTGCATAGAATTTGCAAAGTTTTCCTTAAATGATTGTATAATTTTTTTCTATAAAAATATCTGGCTTGCCAGGTGTGGTGTTGCATTTCTGTAATCCCAGTGACTCAGGAGTCTAAAGGAGGAGGATCCCAAGTTCAAGGCCAGCCCCAAGCAACTTAAAGAGACCCTGTCTCAAAATAGAAAATAAAAAAAAGACTTGGAATGTGGTTCGGTGGTTAACTGCCTCTGAGTTCTATCCCCTGTACAATAAATGAGTCAATTAATAAATTAGTTAATTTAAAGCTAAAAAATCTGACTTTTCTGGTGCCCAGCAAAATGGAGTAAGATCACTACAGACTTTTCTCCTACTGATTAAAGCAAAAATCTCTGGTGCTAGCTCAGTGGTAAGGTTCTTGTGTAGCTTGTGAGAAGTCCTGGTTTCAATCCTTAGTACTGAAAAAATCAACCAATCAATCAATGAAAATCTCTGAACAAAACACAGAACGCAACTACTGGAGAATTCTGAAGGAGGAAGACTTCGGAAAGAACAGATGTCACAATTTAAGGAAGGAGCCCACACAGGGAGTATCTCAGGTGTTTCTGTGCTTGTGTGATTTTAACGCATTTCTCTCAAAATTTTGACCTGAAATTAAGAAGCAAGCACAATGCTATTAGACAACAAAGGCATCAACAATTCTTGGAAAAAATCTTCATCTCTCTGGCCAGGAAGACAAGCCCCTGCAGGATAAGGAGAGTGAAAGGAAACTCCAATTGTCTTTTTGTGGCTTAATCTTTCTCTTCTCTCTCCTGATTATTCCCTAAAGCTAGACCCCAGTTCTTAGGCTCTTGGCAAAAGCAGCAGAAAACTGAAATGCCAAGAGAGAGCCTGTGTTTCAGGCTAGAAGAATTGGCCTGA
This sequence comes from Callospermophilus lateralis, assembly GCF_048772815.1. NCBI lineage: Eukaryota > Metazoa > Chordata > Mammalia > Rodentia > Sciuridae > Callospermophilus > Callospermophilus lateralis. The sequence continues at coordinate 4,232 of NW_027514758.1, read as the reverse complement.
TGTCTCTATTGACATAAGAATGCCCAGTAGGTTTTCCCTATTTCCTCTTTCTCTTTCTTTGTCCCAGAAATCTGGGGGCCCAACTTGCACAGTATATAGTAGGAGGGATTCTAGTCCATTTGATAAAGTAATAAACCTCATAGGGCCATCAATGTTAAATGTTGTCTAGTTATAAATGACATCATTTTTATACAGAACATCTCAAAGGAGTCTGTGAACCAGTTCTTAACAAACAGTGGACGAATTAACAAGGTTGTAAGACAACGTCAGCATACACATCATAAGCATCATTTCTATATACTGGCAAAGAGCAATCATAATGACAATGCTCCTGGAATAAAGAAAAATCTCAATGAAAAACATACATGAAGTGTACATAATGTTTCTAAAATAAAATGTCTATTTTATTAATCATTCAAGGTCTAGAGTGCTGGGATCCTATCTTAGCACTAATAGCACTCTATTTAAAATTCGAAAGCACCCAATACACCCATTTTTTGTAAGACTAAAGAAACATGGTATATCCATTGAAAATGGGTACATGGTCTATGCAAAAAAATTATAAAAAACAGGGATGAAAAAAATCAACCAAGGAATATCTAAACAATGGGAAGATATTGAATATCTTCTGTTCATCTATAGAGTAATGCAATCCCCCCAAAAAAATACCAATGGAATTTTTGTAAACATCAACAAGCTGATTCAAAAGACATGGAAATGCAAGAGAAATAGAAAAGTTTAAATCTTTTTGAAAATAAAAGTTGTAAGACTCATACTATCTTATTTTAATACTTATTACAAGTATGGTAATCATGGCCAAGGTCTGGACATCTGGATCATTGAAACAGCAGAGTTCAAAACAGACTTTTGTGAATATGGTCAATTACTTTTAGTATTCATATATGTAATTTAAATCAGTGGCAAAGTAGAGATTGAATAGAAACTTCTTTAGTAGACCAAACCCAGTAAGTCTCTTACTTTTTGCTAAAGGGCTTTGTGTGTATGTTGGCAAATAACTTCAATATTAGGCCAGGCAATTAGCAACTCTCTCTTAACTTTTCTTTGGTGCTTGCATAGAGCCTCAGATTACCCAGAAGTGAGATCTCAGAACCTTAGAAGATAACACAAGTGCTACCCTAGGCCTGGACAAAGCTTTCCCTTGCATGTGGCCCTCAAAATTCTCAGCAGTATGTTTAGAGCTTTTCAAAACCTTCTATAGTAATTTTATTCCCCAGCATTTCCTTATTTCTTTTTAAGCTTTGTTTTTTTTAAATCCTATTGTTATCTACATTGTTATTTATATCCTCAGGTAGTCAGGGTGTAGAATAATTGCATCTGACTGTGATTGGTTTTCACAGCTGTCCCTAAGGAAAGTGAGTTTCAGGAGGATCTTTGAAGGGGCCATGAGATAATGTCAGTTCCCTGTGAATGGAGTGTTGAAGGAGGCCCCAGCCTCTTGACCCTCAAATGCCTACCTGGTTGGTAATGAAAAGGTCACAAAGCTCACTGTTCTTCCTGAGATTCAGTCTCTCTGTGTTTAACAGTTCTTCCTAGATTGCTGCAAGCTTTTTTGTTAATTTGTTGAATTCTGAAAAAAAAGTGTTGATTCTGAATTCTATTTTCTTGTTTTCACTGCTTTAATGGGATGGGGGAGGGGTGATTTTAAATGTCTATAGACCATCGTTCTCTTTGATGTCACTATTCTTTTTATCTTTATCAAATTGATCAGGTTTATTTTACTTTTTTTTTTCTTTTTCATTCTCTGGGTTACATTCTGAGTGGTTGTATGGATGAATTGAAAAAACACTTAGAATTTCTTTTTATTATGACAAGACAATAAAATGCAATTCTCATTTTCCCACTTTGAAATTTTATTTTTTATTTTACATTTTTAATGTGAGTATAGACATCAGAGAACAATATTATTGTTTCTTTTCAAGTATCTGATGAAAACTCTCAAATAAAAGTATAAGCTGTACATTTACTAATATATTCTATCATTTTCCTCCAAGATCAGAGATATTAAAAGTCCATGTGGATATTCCTAGGACAATTCTTCTAAGTTTATATTAGATTCTAGATACCCCTCACCTTTTTCCCTCCGATTTCCTTTGTGTAACCAGACACAGCATCATTTGTGGTTCTGATAGCCATAATATAATCTGGATGTGATACATGCAAGCATTTCAATATTAACATATAAATAATTTATGACCAAACAGACACTTCTTCCAATGGAAGTTTTAAATTTCTCTTCCAACCTCCTTTACACCACTATTCATGGATAGTTATTATTCTTTATAGAAATATACACGTGTTCATCATGTAGCCAGATCTCTGGGTAGATGTAAATGCTCAATGTGATAAACAAAGTTTTATCTACAGATTAGTTGTTAATTCTGTTTCAATCTATGGTATCGGTAAGAGTTGATATTGGCCTTGAAATCTCCTATTAGAAAATGTAACTCCCAAAGAAGAAAATTCCTAGAAGAAAACTGTGGTCTAGCATCCCTCCCCAAAGAAATGAATGATTCATCAGGCAATGTTACTCTGAGTTCTTTTCTTTCTTTTTCCCTATCTATTGCTCCTGAATAGAAATGTTTCAAAACTGATAGTTACTACATCAATGCTGAGGCATACTAACATAATATTCACTTCTCATTTATTCTTTAAAAAAATTCCTGTAATAGATGATTTTAATTAGAAAAGAAAATTATGTTTCTTGACAATGGGACTTCAGTATGTGTATGTGTGTTTTGGTTTTGATTTCTGTATTTAGTGATTGCTCTAACAAAACTATATTCTATTTACTACAATAGAAAAGCCAAATAAGACTTGAGCTTCTTAAATTTGGGGGACCATGCAGTTTATGCAGTTTTGCTCCTATCAAAAGAAGACACTGGCCAGGTACACTGGCATATACCTGTAATCTCAGGGGCTCCAGAGGCTGAGGCAGGAGGTGTGCAAGTTCAAAGCCAGCCTCAGAAAATTAGAGATCCCCTAAGCAACTCAGGGAGACTCTGTTTCAAAATTTTAAAAATTAAAAAAATAAATGTTCTGGGGGAGGGGACATTGGTGGCTTAGTGGTTAAGCACCCCTGGGTTCAATCCTTGGTTAGAAAAACAGTCACCATCATTTAATACCTAAAGCAACATATTGAACAATTTTTTTTCCAGTACAAAGAAATATTACCTTCCCAGTGTTACCGAGCAGGGGCTTTCTATGAAACTGAAGCAATGCAAAGACCCCCTTCTTCAAACCCTGATTCTTGCAACCAAGTCAGAAAGATTTCAGACTTGTCGCTCAGAGTAATAGGAATAAGTTTATTGACGGGATAGAAAAGGGAAGGGGACACTCTCCGGGGAGAGAGTGGGTCCTCTCAGAGAGGAGAGGGACAATGTGACTCTTCTGCACTCCAGTTTTATTGGGGATCCCAAAGATGTTTCCAGAGAGTCCTGCCCAGGTCTACTTGTTGACTTTTGACTGAGAGCAAGGTGACATGGGACTTTCAAGTCCCCTGCCATGGCAACTCTAGGTCACCTTGATACATGCTCACCAGTTCTAATTGGATTCTTAACCATACATGCTTACAGATTTCATAGTTAACTGGAACTATCCTTACCTTCCAGAGTTTCAGGTTCTTGGTTCCTCCTATTGACATTACCCTGGACCTGCATTCCTCCTGCAGTTCACAGGTAGTTTGCTAAGGAATATGACATATCCTGTTCACTTAGGCCAGGCAGGACTGCAGGTCAATGGCTTCTTGGCAAAGAAAGCAGCTGAGGGTCTAGCACAGTGCGCCCATTTTTTTTAGAATTATTCTCTTAACTTCGTGTTCCCACAATCCTCATCTGTTTGTACCCTAACACAAAGATCAATCTCTCTGAAACATTGAATAGGTAATCTCAGATAAGTTTAAGGGAATTAGAAGTAGTTAGCAGAGAACTTCAGAGTAATCATGTTTAGAGTTTAGTTAATCATTGATAATACAGTTGATTATTACATTGGAACTTTTACTATATGGCTGGTTTTCAGTGAAGTGGATTGGTTTTCAAATTTTGCATTCTTGTGAGAAATGGGAACTAATCAATTCTGGTAAGTTTAGAATCAATTCAGGTGGTTAGACATTCCTACGTCAAAAAAAGCAGAAAATATTTTCCTTTGTTGAATTTGTTGTGTAGATTCAGAGTCAACTGATAGAAACAGAAAATAACCTGATGCTTAGATTTGTC